>NW_017197574.1:0-8015 GCF_001704415.2 Capra hircus
ACGGCAGATGGGCAAGCGCCGACTGTACTGGTTGGGTTGCCTGGAGAATCCCAGGGATGGGGAGCCTAGGTGGGCTACCGTCTATGGCGTCGCACAGAGTCGAACACGACTGAAGCAACTTAAAAGCAGCAGCAGCAGCAGTTCCTTTCTTAGGGGCAGTTATCCCTGAGATTGGGACCTGGAAAGGCAGAGCCACCTCCACACACACGTCTTTTTTTTCCCCTTTCCTCTGGAGGAGAGCTCTAGTGAGCCTAGGTCTGTCAGGAAAATTCTTGGCTTTGACGGGATCACACCCGGTGTGTGAACCTGCATACCCGACCTAGGGGCCACAGGGCACCTGTTTTGCTCGAGTGGGTCCTGGAGGGTGCAGCATAGCAAGAGCTTAAAAATCCATCCAATTTGTCTTTTTTTTTTTACCTCAGAGAGAACGAGTTTGCTCCACCTCCACCCTTTGGCAGTGTGGAGGGAAGAGGGCACCACCCTCTCCCAAAGGGGACATAGGCCTACCAGGAGAGAAAAGGCCCCTTGAGGAGCTGAGCCCAGGTAGGCAGCCAGTGATGTCAAGCACACTCCGCTGCTTGCTTCTTCATGGGCACTCCCACGATCTGCTAGGAATGTCTTTGCAAGGATCTCAAAGGGAAGGGAAGATACATGGCCCTGTCTCTGGAACTTCAGTCCTCTGAGCAGATCTGGAGGTCTTGAGTTGTATAAGCAAACCTGTTCCTTCCAAATAGAGGCTTGCAAACACACCCCCGGTGGTTGCCTCTTCTTCCCCGAAGAAGTCTTTCTTTCCCCACATGCTGCGAACTCCCTGTCCCAACCTCCAAGAATAGCGCTTCTTGCCATTCCTTTCTTAGAGGCAGTTATCTCTGAGCCTGGGGCCGTAGGGAGTAGCCCCACACTCACAGGGAAAGGCAAAGACTCCTCCATACATCTCCTCTATCCCCTTTGCTCCGGAGGAGAGCTCTAGTGAGCCTAGGTCTTTCAGGAAAATTCTTGGCTTGGACAGGATCTCACCCTGTTTGTGAACCTGCATACCCAACCAGGGGCCACAGAGCACCTGTTTCAGTAAAGTGGGCCCTGAAAGGGTGCAGCCTAGCAAGAGCTTGAAAATCCATTCAATTGCTGTTTTTGTACCTCTGACAGAGCGAGCTTGGCTCCACCCTTTGGCAGTGAGGAGAAAAGAGGCATGACACCCCCCCCAAGGGGACATGGGCCTACTTTGAGAGGAAGCTGCAACTCGAGAAAATCCAGGAGGTTCTCCCCTCCAGGCGAGATGAGGCCCATTTCCGCTGAGGCGTCTCGAGGCTAATCACAACTAACCTCTGGAACTTCGAAAGGGTCCTTCACACCCTTGCTGCAAGTCAAGAAGTTCTCCGACATACCCATCTCCACTCGAGAGGAAGGACGAGGGTCCACCCACATCCAGCGGAGCCCGTTTCCGCCTCGTAGCTCGAGAAGAGGGATCCTTTCCCTTCATCGTCGGGAAAGAATTCCCGGGCTTCCCATCGCATCTCAAGAGGAGGCACTCTCCACAGGAAAGGCGAGAGGAACTCCAGGGCCTTGCCAGCATTCCAAGAGTCCCCCAGATGTCTCCGTCCATTCCAGAAGAACCTGCTTTCCCTTCACTGCCTCGACGTTCACGCGGAGGATAGACTCACACCACCGTGACATGTGGGACAGCCCTGTTCGAAAGCCTCGTGGGAAAGCCTCGATGCAAAGCGGCTGATCCCTTGAACCACATGTCGGAAAGCGTGACACTGCTGCTACAGCTTGTGAGGAAATCGCAGGTGCATGCCCCCACACGAGATGAGGACTGACTCCCATGGTGAGACTCCAGAAGTATGGAAAGATTCATGTCAGCACTGGAGAGGCATCCTCAGGGTCTGGCCCCGACTCCACACAAGGTCTTAGGCACTGGCATCGATGGGAGAGGAATCCCTATAGGCCCCATGGTAACTCGCATGGGGACTGGCCTTTCCTGAGGCCACCAGAGCGAGTCCCTGAGGTCCCCGTCGTAACTCGAGAGCACCTACCACAACTCGGTAAAATCGAGGAGGTTCTCCCCTCCAGGCGAGATGAGGCCCATTTCCGCTGAGGTGTCTCGAGCTAATCACACCTAACCTGTGGAACTTCCAAAGGGTCCTTCACACCCTTGCTGGCAACTCAAGAAGTTCCCCGACAAACCCGTCTTCACTCGAGAGGAAGCACGGGGGTCCCGCCCACATCCAGAGGAGCCCCATTTCCGCCTCGTAGTTCGAAATGAGGGATCCTTTCCCTGCTTCATCGGGAAAGGATTCCCGCCGTTCCCGCTGCATCTCAAGAGGAGGCGCTCTCCACAGGAAAGGCGAATAGAACTCCAAGGTCGTGCCACCACTCCCAGAGTCCCCCAGATGTCTCAGTCCATTCCGGGGAAACCTGTTTTCCCTTCACTGCCTCGACTTTCAAGCCGAGGATCGACTCACACCCCGGTGGCACATGGGACAGCCCTGTTGGAAAGCCTTGTGGGAAAGCCTCACGGGCAAGCCTCGAGGGAAAGCCACAGATCCCTTGATCCACGTGAAGGGAGGCGTGTCACTGCTGCTACAGATCGGGAGGAAAGTGCACGTGCATGCCCCACTCGAGACGAGGACTGATTCCCCAGGGGAGACACCAGAAGTACCCCAAGTTCCATGACAGCACTGGAGAGGAATGCTCAAGTTCCGGCACCGACTCCACACAATGTCTTAGGCCTCCGGCATCAAGGGGAGAGGAATCCCGAGAGGCCCGCCGAGCAACTCGCATGGGGACTGGCCTTTCCTGAGGCCACCAGAGCGGGTCCCTGAGGTCCCCCGTCGTAAGTCGAGAGCACCTGCCGCAACTCGAGAAAATCCAGGAGGTTCTCCCCTCCAGGCGAGATGAGGCCCATTTCCGCTGAGGCATCTCGAGGCTAATCACACCTAACCTCTGGAAATTCCAAAGGATCCTTCACACCCTTGCCTGCAACTCAAGAAGTTCCCCGGCATACCCGTCTCCACTCGAGAGGAAGCAAGAGAGTTCCGCCCACATCCAGGAGGAGCCCCATTTCCGCCTCCTAACTCGAGAGGTGGGATCCTTTCCCTGCGTGCTCGGGAAAGAATTCCCGTCGTTCCCGACGCATCTCAAGAGGAGGCGCTCTTCACAGGAAAGGCGAGAGGAACTCAGGGTCGCTGCCACCATTCCCAGAGTCCCCCAGATGTCACAGTCCATTCCAGGGAAACCTGATTTCCCAACACCTGCCTCTGACTTTCAAGCCGAGGATTGACTCACACCAACGGTGGCACGTGGGACAGCACTATGGAAAGCCTCCGTGGGAAAGCCTCGTGGGAAAGCCTCCTGGGAAAGCCTCGATGGAAAGCCACAGATCTCTTGATCCACCGCGAAGGGAAGCCCCACATTTCTGCCCACAGCTCGGGAGGAAAGCGCACGTGCATGCCCCCACTCGAGACACAGGACTGACTCCCCTTGGGAGACTCCAGAAGTACACCAAGATCCATGTCAGCACTGGAGAGGAATCCTCAGGTTCCGGCACTGACTCCACACAAGGTCTTAGGCCCGGTATCAACGGCAGAGGAATCCCGAGAGGCCCCCAAGCAACTCGCATGGGGACTGGCCTTTCCTGAGGCCACCAGAGCGGGTCCCTGAGGTCCCCGTCGTAAGTCGAGAGCACCTGCCGCAACTTGAGAAAATCCAGGAGGTTCTCACCTCCAGGCGAGATGAGGCCCATTTCCACTGAGGCGTCTCGAGGCTAATCACATCTAACATCTGGAATATCGAAAGGGTCCTTCACACCCTTGCTGCAACTCAAGAAGTTCCACGACACACCCGTCTCCACTCGAGAGGAAGCACGAGAGTTCTGTCCACATCCAGAGGACCCCATTTTCCGCCTCCTAGCTCGAGAGGAGGGTTCCTTTCCTGCGTGGTCGGGAAAGAATTCCCGGCGTTTCTGACGCATCTCAAGAGGAGGCGCTCTCCACAGGAAAGGCTAGAGGAACTCCAGGTCGTGCCACCATTCCCAGAGTCCCCCAGATGTCTCAGTCCATTCCAGGGAAACCTGTTTTTCCTGCACTGCCTCGACTTTCCAAGCCGAGGATCCTCGGTGGCACGTGGGACCGCCCTATGGGAAAGCCTCGTGGGAAAGGTCTCGTGGGAAAGCCAGTGATCCCTTGATCCACGTGAAGGGAAGTGTGACACTGCTGCTAGAGCTCGGGAGGAAAGCGCACGTGTCTGCCCCCACTCGAGACGAGGACTGGACTCCCCTGGGGAGAATTCAGAAGTACCCCAAAATCAATGTCAGCACTGGAGAGGAATCCTCAGGTTCCGGCACCGACTCCACACAAGATCTTAGGCCCCCGGCATCGATGGGAGGGGAATCCCGAGTGGCCCCCGAGCAACTCGCATGGGACTGGCCTTTCCTGAGGCCCACGAGAGCAGGTCCCGGAGGTCCCCATCGTAAGTCGATAGCACCTGCCCCAACTCGAGAAAATCCAGGAGTTTCTCCCCTTCCAGCCGAGATGAGGCCCATTTCCGCTGAGGCGTCTCGAGTCTAATCACACCTAACCTCTGGAACTTACAAAGGGTCCTTCACACCCTTGCTTCAACTCAAGAAGTTCCCCGACATACCCGTCTCCACTCGAGAGGAAAGCCCGCGAGTACTGCCCACATCCAGAGGAGCCCCGTTTCCGCCTCCTTTCTCGAGAGGAGGGATCCTTTCCCTGCGTGATCGGGAAAGAATTCCCAGCCTTCCCGTTCGCATCTCCAAGAGGAGGCGCTCTCCACAGGAAAGGAGAGGAACTTCAGGGTCGTGCCACCATTCCAGAGTCCCCCAGATGTCTCAGTCCATTCCAGGGAAAACTGTTTTTCCTGCACTGCCCTCGACTTTCAAGCCGAGGATCCTCGATGGCACGTGGGACAGCCCTATGGGAAAGCCTCGTGGGAAAAGTCTCGTGGGAAAGCCAGTGATCCCTTGATCCACGTGAAGGGAAGTGTGACACTGCTGCTAGAGTTCGGGAGGAAAGCGCACGTGTATGCCCCACTCGAGACCGAGGACTGACTCCCCTGGGGAGAATTCAGAAGTACCCCAAAATCAATGTCAGCACTGGAGAGGAATCCTCAGGTTCCGGCACCGACTCCACACAAGATCTTAGGCCCCGGCATCGATGGGAGGGGAATCCCGAGTGGCCCCCGAGCATCTCGCATGGGGACTGGCCTTTCCTGAGGCCACCAGAGCGGGACCCTGAGGTCCCCGTCGTAAGTAGAGAGCACTTGCCGCAACTCGAGAAAATCCAGGAGGTTCTCCCCTCCAGGCGAGATGAGGCCCATTTCTGCCGAGGCGTCTCGCAGGCTAATCACATCTAACCTCTGGAACTTCCAAAGGGTCCTTCACACCATTGCTGCATCTCAGGAAGTTCCCGGACATACCCGTCTCCACTCGAGAGGAAGCCGGAGAGTACCGCCCACATCCAGAGGAGACGCGTTTCTGCCTCCTAGCTCGGGAGGAGGTATCCTTTCCCTGCGTGTTGGGGAAAGAATTCCTAGTGTTCCCTTCGCATCTCAAGAGGAGACGCTCTCCTCAGGAAAGGCGAGAGCAACTCCAGGGTCGTGCCACCATTCCCAGAGTTTCCCCAGATGTCTCAGTCCATTCCAGGGAAACCTGTTTCCCCTTCACTGCCTCGACTTTCAAGCCGAGGATCGACTCAAACCACGGTGGCACGTGGGACAGCCCTGTGGGTAAGCCTCGTGGGAAAGCCTCGTGGGAAAGCCTCGAGGGGAAAGCCATAGATCCCTTGATCCATGCGAAGGGAAGGGTGACACTGCTTCTATAGCACTGGAGGAAAGCGGCACGTGCATGCCCCCACTCGAAACGAGGACTGACTCCCCTGGGGAGACTCCAGATTACCCCAAGATCCATGTCGGCACTGGAGAGGAATCCTCAGGTTCCAGCACCGACTCCACACAAGGTATTATGCCCCGGCATCGACGAGTGAGGAATCCAGGGAGCCCCCCGAGCAACTCGCATGGGGACTGGCCTTTCCTGAGGCCACCACAGCGGGTCACTGAGGTCCCCGTCGTAAGTCGAGGGCATCTGCCGCAACTCGAGAAATCCAGGAGGTTCTCCCCTTCAGCGAGATGGGGCCCATTTCCGCCGAGGCGGCTCCAGGCAAATCACACCTAACCTCTGGAACTTCCAAAGGGTCCTTCACACCCTTGCTGCATCTCAAGAAGTTCCCCGACATACCCGTCTCGACACGAGAGGAAGCACGAGAGTCACGCCCACATCCAGAGGAGCCCCGTTTCCGCCTCCTAGATCGAGAGGAGACATCCTTTCGCTGCGTGTTCGGGAAAAGAATTTCCGGCGTACCCATCTCATGTCAAGAGGAGGTGCTTTCCACAGAAAAGGCGAGAGGAATCCAGGGTCATGCCACCACTCCCAGAGACATCAGATGTCTCCGTCCATTCCAGGGAAACCTGTTTTCCCTGCACTGCATCGACTTTCAAGCCAAGGATCGACTCACACCACGGTGGCACGTGGGACAGCCTTGTGGGAAAGCCTCGTGAAAAAGCCTCCAGGGAAAGCCTCGAGGGAAAGACACAGATCCCTTTATCCCCTCGAAGGGAAGCATGACACTCCTGCTACAGCTCGGGAGGAAAACGCACGTGCATGCCCCGACTCGAGACAAGGACTGACTCCCGTGGGGAGAATCCAGAAGTACCCCAAGATCCATGTCAGCACTGGATAGGAATGCTCAGGATCCGGCACCGACTCCACACAAGATCTTAGGCCCCGGCATCGATGGGAGAGGAATCCCGAGAGGCCCCCGAGCAACTCGCAAGGGGACTGGCCTTTCCTGAGGCCACCAGAGCGGGTCTCTGAGGTCCCCGCTGTAAGTCGAGAGCACCTGCCGCAACTCGAGAAAATCCAGTAGGTTCTCCCCTCCAGGCGAGATGAGGCCCATTTCCGCTGAGGCGTCTCGAGGCTAATCACAGCTAACCTCTGGAACTTCCAAAGGGTCCTTCACACCCTTGCTGCAACTCAAGAAATTCGCCGACATACCCGGCTCCACTCGAGAGGAAGCACGAGAGTCCCGCCCACAACCAGAGGGGTCCCCGCTTACGCCTCCTAGCTCGAGAGGAGGAATCCTTCCCTGCGTGGTCGGGAAAGAATTCCCGGCGTTGCCGTCGCATCTCAAGAGGAGGCTCTCTCCAAAGGAAAGGCGAGAGGAACTCCAGGGTCGTGCCACCATTCCCAGGGTCCCCCAGATGTCTCAGTCCATTCCAGGGAAACCTGTTTTCCCTTCCACTGCCTCGATTTTCAAGCCGAGGATCGACTCACACCACGGTGGCACGTGGGACAGCCCTGTCGGAAAGCCGCGTGGGAAAGCCTCGTGGGAAAGCCTCGTGGGAAAGCCTCGAGGGAAAGCTACAGATCCCTTGCATCCATTCGACGGGAAGCATGACAATGCTGCTCAATCTCGGCAGGAAATCGCACGTGCATGCCCCCACCTTCGAGACGAGGACTGAGTCCCCTGGGGAGACTCTAGAATTACCCCAAGATCCGTTTTCACAGTGGAGAGGAATCCTCAGGTTACGGCACCGACTCCACACAAGGTCTTAGGCACCGGAATCGACGGGGAGGAATCCGAGAGGCCTTCGAGCTACTCGCATTGGGACTGGCCTTTCCTGAGGCCACCAGAGCGGGTCCCTGATGTCCCCGTCGTAAGTCGAGAACAGCTGCCCAACACGAGAAAATCCAGGAGATTCTCCCCTCCAGGCAAGAAGAGGCCCAATTCCGCTGAAGTTTCACGAGGCTCATCACACCTAACCTCTGGAACCTACTAAGGGTCATTCACACCATTGCTGCAACTCAAGAAGTTCCCCGACAAACCAATCTCCACTCGAGAGGAAGCACGAGAGTCGAGCCCACATCCAGAGGAGCCCCGGTTCCGCCTCCTAGCTCGAGTGGAGGGGATCGTTTCCCTGCGTGTTCGGGAAGAATT
>NW_017197575.1:0-8014 GCF_001704415.2 Capra hircus
ATCGGGTTGTGAGTCCATCCTCGGCTTGAAAGTCGACTCAGTGCAGGAAAACAGGTTTCCCTGGAATGGACTGAAACATCTGGGGGGACTCTGGAATGGGGCTGATACTGGAGTTCTCTCGCCTTTCCTGTGGAGAGCGCCTACTCTTGAGATGAGACGGGAACGCTAGAATTCTTTCCCGACCACGCAGGGAAAGGATCCCTCCTCTCGAGCTAGGAGGCGGAAACGGGGCTCCTCTTTATGTGGGCGGACAATCGTGCTTCTCTCGAGTGGAAACGGGTATGTCGGGAAACTTCTTGAGTTGCAGAAAGAGTGTGAAAGACCCTTTGGAACTTCCAGAGGTTAAGTGTGATTAGCCTCGAGACGTCTCAGCAGAAATGGGCCTCATCTCCCCGGGAAGGGAGAACCTCCTGGATTTTCTCGAGTTGCGGCAGGCGCTCTCGACTTACGACGGGCTCCTCAGGGACCAGCTCTGGTGGCCTCAGGAAAGTCCAATCCCATGCTAGTTTCGGGGCTTTCGGATTCCTCTCCCATCGATTCCCAGGCCTAAGACCTTCTGCGGTGTCGGTGCCGGAACCTGAGGATTCCTCTCCAGTGCTGACATGGATCTTGGGTACTTCTGGAATAGCCCCAGGGGAGTCAGTCCTCGTCTTGAGTGGGGCATGCACGTGTGCTTTCCTCCGAGCTGTATCAGCAGTGTCAACTTCCCCTTCCCGTGGATCAAGGAATCTGTGGCTTTCCCTCGAGGCTTTCCCAGCAGTCTTTCCAAGAGGCTTTCCACAGGGCTGTCCTACGTGCCACCGTGGTGTGATTCGATCCTCGGCTTGAAAGTCGAGCAGTGCAGGGAAAACAGGTTTCCCTGGAATGGACTGAGACATCTGCGGGACTCTGGGAATGGTGGCACGACCCTTGAGTCCTCTCGCCTTTCAGGTGGAGAGCGCCTCCTCTTGAGATGCAATGGGAACGCCGGGAATTCTTTCTCGACCCTGCAGGGAAAGGATCCCACCTCTCGAGCTAGGAGGGGCAACGGGCTCCTCTGGATGTGGGCGGGACGCTCGTGATTCCTCTCGAGTGGAGACAGGTATATCCGGGAACTTCTTGAGTTGCAGGAAAGGTGTGAAGGACCCTTTGGAAGTTCCAGAGGGTAGGTGTGATTAGCCTCGAAACGCCTCAGCAGAAAGGAGCCTGACCTCGCCTGGAGGGGAGAACCTCCTGGATTTTTCTCGAGTTGCTTCAGGTGCTCTCGACATATGACGGGTATCTCAGGGACCCGCTCTGGTGGCCTCAGGAAAGGCCAGTCCACATGCGCGTTGCCTGGGACCTCTCGGGATTCCTCTCCATCGATGCCAGGACCTAAGACCTTGTGTGGAGTCGGTGCCTGAACCTGAGGATTCCTCTCCAGTGCTGACATGGATCTTGGGTTACTTCTGGAGTCTCCCCAGGGGAGTCAGTCCTCGTCTCGTGTGGGGGCATGCAGGTGCGCTTTCCTTCAGAGCTGTAGCAGCAGTGTCACGCTTCCCTTCGCGTGGATCAAGGGATCTGTGGCTTTCCCTCGAGATTTCCCCACGAGGCTTTCCCACGAGGCTTTCTTCGAGGCTTTCCCACAGGCTTTGGGCTGACCCACGTGTCACCGTCGTGTGAGTCGATCCTCGTCTTGAACGTCGAGGCAGTGCAGGGAAAACAGGTTTCCTGGAATGGACTGAGATATCTGGGGGACTCTGGGAATGGTGGCACGACCCTTGGGTTCCTCTCGCCTTTCTGTGGAGAGCGCCTCCTCTTGAGATGCGAGGGGAATGCCGGGAATTCTTTCCCGACCACGCAGGGAAAGGATCCTCCTCTCGAGCCATGAGGCGGAAACGAGGCTCCTCTGGATGTGGCGGGACTCTCGTGCTTCCTCTCGAGTGGAGCAGGGTATGTCGGGGAACTTCTTGAATTGCAGCAAGGGTGTGAAGGACCCTTTGGAAGTTCCATAGGTTAGGTGTGATTATTCTCGAGACGCCTCAGCGGAAATTGGCCTCATCTCGCCTGGAAGGGAGAACCTCCTGGATTTTCTCGAGTTGCGGCAGGTGCTCTCGACTTACGAAGGGGACCTCAGGGACCCTCTCTGGTGGCCTCAGGAAAGGCCAGTCCCATGCGAGTTGCTCGGCGGCATCTCGGGATTCCTCTCCCGTCGATGCCGGGCCTAAGACCTTGTTTGCAGTCGGTGCCGGAACCTGAGGATTCCTCTCCAGTGCTGACATGGATCTTGGGGTACTTCTGGAGTCTCCCCAGGGGAGTCAGTCCTCGTCTCGAGTGGGGCATGCACGTGCGCTTTCCTCCCTAGCTGTAGCAGCAGTGTCACGCTCCCCTTCGCGTGGATTAAGGGATCTGTGGCTTCCCTCGAGGCTTTCACATGAGACTTTCCCACGAGGCTTTCCCACAGGGCTGTCCCACGTTCCACCGTCGTGTGTGACGATCCTCGGCTTGAAAGTCGAGGCAGTCAGGGAAAACAGGTTTCCCTGGAATGGACTGAGACATCTGAGGGACTCTGGGAATGGTGGCACAACCCTGGAGTTCCTCTCGCCTTTCCTGTGGAGATCGCCTCCTCTTGAGATGCGCTGGGAACACTGGGAACTCTTTCCCGATCACTGAGGGAAAGGATCCCTCCTCTCGAGCTAGGAGGCGGAAACGGGCTCCTCTGAATGTGGGCGGGACTCTCGTGCTTCCTCTCGAGTGGAGACGGGTATGTTGGGGATCTTCATGAGTTGCAGCAAGGGTGTGAAGGACCCTTTGGAAGTTCCAGAGGTTAAGTGTGATTAACCTTGAGACACCTCAGCGGAAATGGTCCTCATCTCGCCTGGAAGGGAGAACCTCCTAGATTTTCTCAAGTTGCTGCAGGTGCTCTCTACCTACGATGGGACCTCAGGGACCGCTCTGGTGGCCTCAGGAACGGCCAGTCCCCATGGGAGTTGCTCGGGGAGACTCACGGGATTCCTCTCCCATCGATGCCGGGGCCTAAGACCTTTGTGGAGTTGGTGCCGTAAAGTGAGGATTCCTCTCCAGTGCTGACATGGATCTTGGAGTACTTCTCGAGTCTACCCAGGGCAGTCAGTCCTCGTCTCGAGTGGTGCATGCACGTGCGCTTTCCTCCCGAGCTGTAGCAGCAGTGTCACGCTTCCCTTCGCGTGGATCAAGGGATCTGTGGCTTTCCCTCGAGGCTTTCCCCGAGGCTTTCACACAGGGCTGTTCCACGTGCCACCGTGCAGTGAGTCGATGCTCGGCTTGAAAGTCGAGGCAGTGTAGGGAAAACAGGTTTCCCTGGAATGGACTGAGACATCTGGGGACTCTGGAATGGTGGCACGACCCTGGAGTTCTCTCGCCTTTCCTGTGTTGCGCCTCCTCTTGAGATGCGAGGGGAACGCCGGGAATTCTTTCCGGATAACGCAGGGAAAGGATCCTTCCTCTCGAGCTATGAGGCGGAAACGGGCTCCTCTGGATGTGGGCAAGACTCTCGTGCTTCCTCTCGAGTGGAGAGGGGTATTTCGGGGAACTTCTTGAGTTGCAGCTAGGGTTTGAAGGCCCTTTGTTAGTTCCAGATGCTTGATGATTAGCCTCGAGACGCCTCATCGGATATGGCCACATCTCGCCTGGAGGAGAGAACCTCCTGGATTTTTCTCGAGTTGCAGCTGGAGCTCTCGACTTACGACTTGGACCTCAGAGACACGCTCTGGTGGCCTCATGAAAGGCGAATCCCAAGCAAGTTGCTCGTGGGCTTTCGGGATTCCACTCCGTCGATGCCGGGCCTAAGACCTTGTGTGGAGTTACTGCCACAACCTGAGGATTCCTCTCCAGTGCCTACATGGATCTTCGGGGACTTCTGGAGTCTCCCCAGGGGCGTCAGACCTCGGCTCGAGTGGGGGCATGCACGTGCGCTTTCCTCCCGAGCTGTAGCAGCAGTGTCACGCTTCCTTCGCATGGATCAATGAATCTGTGGTTATCACTCGAGGCTTTCCCAAGAGGTTTCCCACGAGGCTTTCCCACAGGGCTGTCCCACGTGCCACCTTGGTGTGAGTCTATCCTTGGCTGGTAAGT
This sequence comes from Capra hircus, assembly GCF_001704415.2. Lineage (NCBI taxonomy): Eukaryota > Metazoa > Chordata > Mammalia > Artiodactyla > Bovidae > Capra > Capra hircus. Next base: position 4,072 of record NW_017197575.1, read on the forward strand.
CGAGGCAGTGCAGGGAAAACAGTTTTCCCTGGAATGGACTGAGACATCTGGGGGACTCTGGGAATGGTGGCAACACCCTGGAGTTCCTCTCGCCTTTCCTGTGGAGAGCGCCTCCTCTTGAGAAGCGACGGGAACGCTGGGTATTCTTTCCGACCACGAAAGGAAATGATCCCTCCTCTCGAGCTAGGAGGCGGAAACGGGTTACTCTGGATGTGAGCGGTACTCTCGTGCTTCCTCTCAAGTGGAGACTGGTATGTCGGGGAACTTCTTAAGTTGCAGCAAGGGTGTGAATCACTCTTTGGAAGTTACAGAGGTTAGGTGTGATTAGCCTCGAGACACCTCAGCAGAAATGGGCCTCATCTCGCCTAAGGGGAAAACCACCTGGATTTTCTCTAGTTGCGGCAGGTGCTCTCGACTTACGATGGGGACCTCAGGGACCCGCTCTGGTGGCCTCAGGAAAGGCTAGTATCCATGCGAGTTTCTCGGGGTCCTCTCGGACTCCACTCCCGTCGATGCCGGGCCTAAGTCCTTGTGTGGAGTAGGTGCCGGAACCTGAGGATTCCTCTCCAGTGCTGACATGGATCTTGGGCTACTTCTGGAGTCTCCCCAGGGGAGTCTTTCGTCGTCTCGAGTGGGGGCATGCACGTGCGATTTCCTCCCGAGCTGAAGCAGCAGATTCACGTTTCCCTTCCGTGGATCAAGGGATCTGTGGCTATCCCTCAAGGCTTTCCCACGAGGCTTCTCATAGGTTTGTACCACGTGCCACCGTAGTGTGAGTCGTTCCTCGGCATGAAAGTCGAGGCAGTGCGGGAAAACAGGTTTCCCTGGAATGGACTGAGACATCTGGGGGTCTCTGGGAATGGTGGCCGACACTGGAGTTCCTCTCGCCTTTCCTGTGGAGAGCGCATCCTCTTGAGCTGCGACGGAAACACCGAGAATTTTTTCCGAACACGCAGGGAAAGGATCCCTTCTCTCGAGCTAGGAGGTGTAAATGGGGATCCTCTGGATGAGGGCGGGACACTCGTACTTCCTCTCGAGTGGAGACGGGTATGTCGGGGAACTTCTTGAGATGCAGAAAGGGTGTGAAGGACCCTTTGGAAGTTCCAGAGGTTAGGTGTGATTAACCTCGAGACGCCTCAGCGGAAATGGGCCTCTTCTTGCCTGGAGGGGAGAACCTCCTGGATTTCTCGAGTTGCGGCAGGTGATCTCGACTTACGACGGGGACATCAGGGACCTGCTCTGGTGGCCTCAGGAAAGGCCAGTCCCCAAGCGAGTTGCTCGGGGGCCTCTCGGGATTCCTCTCCCGTCGATTCCGTGGCCTAAGACCTTGTGTGGAGTCTGGGCCGGAACCTGAGGATTCCTCTCAGTGCTGACATGGATCTTGGGGTACTTCTGGAGTGTCCCCAGCGGAGTCAGTCCGCGACTCGAGTGGGGGTACACGTGCGCTTTCCTCCCGAGCTTTAGCAGCAGTGTCAGGCTTCCCGTCGAGTGGATTAAGTGATCTGTGGCTTTCCCTCGAGGCTTTCCCATGAGCTTTCCCAAGAAGCTTTCCCACAGGGCTGTCCCACGTGCCACCGTGGTGTGAGTCGATTATCGGCTTGAAAGTCGAGGCAGGGCAGGGAAAACAGGTTTCCCTGGAATGGACTGAGACATCTGGGGAACTCTGGGAATGGTGGCACGACCCTGGAGTTCCTCTCGCCTTTCCTGTGAAGAGCGCCTCCTCTTGAGATGCGACGGGAACGCCGGGAATTCTCTCCCGACCACGCAGGGAAAGGATCCGCCTCTCGAGCTAGGAGGCGGAAACGGGGCTCCTCTGGATGTTGGGGGACTCTCGTGCTTCCTCTCGAGTGGAGACGGGTTTGTCGGGGAACTTCTTGAGTTGCAGTAAGGGTGTGAAGGACCCTTTGGAAGTTCCAGAGTTAGGTGTGATTAGCCTCGAGACGCCTCAGGGGAAATGGGCCTCATCTCGCCTGGAGGGAGAACCTCCTGGATTTTCTCGAGTTGCGGCAGGTGCTCTCGACTTACGACGGGGACCTCAGGGACCGCTCTGGTGGCCTCAGGAAAGGCCAGTCCACATGCGAGTTCTCGGGGCCTCTCGGGATTCCTCTCCCGTCGATGCCGGGCCTAAGATCTTGTGTGGAGTCGTGCCGGAACCTGAGCATTCCTCTTCAGTGCTGACATGGATCTTGGGGTACTTCTGGAGTCTCCCCAGGGGAGTCAGTCTCGTCTCGAGAGGGCATGCACGTGCGCTTTCCTCCCGAGCTGTAGCAGCAGTGTCACGCTTCCCTTCGCGTGGATCAAGGGATCTGTGGCTTTCCCTCGAGGCTTTCCCACGAGGCCTTCCCACAGGGCTGTCCCACGTGCCACCGAGGTGTGAGTCGATCCTCGGCTTGAAAGTCGAGGCAGTGCAGGGAAAACAGTTTTCCCGGAATGGACTGAGACATCTGGGGGATTCTGGGAACGGTGGCACGACCCTGGAGTTCCTCTCGCCTTTCCTGTGGAGAGCGCCTCCTCTTGAGATGCGACGGGAACGCCGGGAATTCTTTCCCGACCACGCAGGGAAAGGATCCCTCTCTGGAGCTAGGAGGCGGAAACGGGCTCCTCTGGATGTGGGCGGGAATCTCGTGCTTCCTCTAGAGTGGAGTCGGGTATTTCGGGGAACTTCTTGAGTTGCAGCAAGGGTGTGAAGGACCCTTTGGAAGTTCCAGAGTTAGGTGTGATTAGCCTCGAGACGCCTCAGTGGAAATGCCCTCATCTCGCCTGGAGGGGAGAACCTCCTGGTTTTTCTCGAGTTGCGGCATGTGCTCTCGACTTACGACGGGGCCCTAGGGACCACGCTGGTGGCCTCAGGAAAGGCCAGTCCCCATCCGAGTTGCTCGAGGGCCTCTCGGGATTCCTTTCCGTCGATGCGGGGCCTAAGTCCTTGTGTGGTGTCGGTGCCGAACCTGAGGATTCCTCTGCAGTGATGATATGGATCTTGGGGTACTTCTGAAGTCACCGCAGGGGAGTCAGTCCTCGTCTCGAGTGGGGGCATGCACGTGCGATTTCCTCCCGAGCTGTAGCAGCATTGTCACGCTTCCTCCTCGTGGATTAAGGGATCTGTGGCTTTCCCTCGAGTCTTTCCTTGAGGCTTTCCCACGAGGCTTTCCCCGCGGCTTTCCCTCGAGGCTTTCCCACAGGGATGTCCCACGTGCCACCGTGGTGTGAGTCGATCCTCGGCTTGAAAGTAGAGGCAGTGCAGGGAAAACAGGTTTCCCTGGAATGGACTGAGACATCTGGGGGACTCTGGGAATGGTGGCACGACCCTGGAGTTCCTCTCGCCTTTCCTGTGGAGAGCGCCTCCTCTTTAGTTGTATCGGAAACGCTGGGGAATTCTTTCCCGACCACGCAGGGAAAGGATCCCTCCTCTCGACCTAGGAGGCGGTAACGGGGATCCTCTGGATATGAGCGGGGCTCTTGGTGTTTCATCTCAAGTGGAGACGGGTATGTCGGGGAACTTCTTGAGTTGCAGCAAGGGTGTGAAGGACCCTTTGGAAGTTCCAAAAGTAAGGTGTGATTAGCCTCCTGACGCTCAGCGGAAATGGGCCTCATCTCGCTGGAGGAGAAAACCTCCTGGATTTTCTCCAGTTGGCGGCAGGTGCTCTCGACTTAAGACGGGGACCTCAGGGACCCGCTCTGGTGGCCTCAGGAAAGGCCAGTCCCCATGCGAGTTGCTCGAGGGCCTCTCGGGATTCCTTTCCGTCGATGCCCGGTCCTAAGACCTTGTGTGGACTCGGTGCGGAACCTGAGGATTCTTCTACAGTGCTGACATGGTTCTTGGGCTACTTCTGGAGTCTCCCCATGGGAGCCAGTCGTCGTCTCGAGTGTGGGGCATGCACGTGCGCTTTCTTCCGAGCTTTAGCAGCAGTGTCAGGCTTCCTTCACGTGGATCAAGGGATTGTGT
>NW_017197576.1:0-8014 GCF_001704415.2 Capra hircus
GAGCACATGCTGCAACTCGAGAAAATCTAAACTCTGGAACTTCCAAAGGGTCCTTCACACCCTTGCTGCAACTCAAGAAGTTCCCCGACATTCCGTCTCCACTCGAGAGGAAGCACGAGAGTCCGGCCACATCCAGAGGAGCCCCGTTTCCATCCCTAGCTAGAGAGGAGGATCCTTTCCCTGCGAGTCGGGAAAGTATTCCCGGCGTTCCCGTCCATCTCAAGAGAAGGCGCTCTCCACAGGAAAGGCGAGAGGAACTCCAGGGTCGTGCCACCATTCCCAGAGTCAACCAGATGTCTCCGTCCATTCCAGGGAAATCTGTTTTCCCTGCACTGCCTCGACTTTCAAGCCGAGGATCGACTCTCACCACGGTGGCACGTGGGACAGCCCTGTGGGAAAGCCTCGTGGGAAAGCCTCTTTGGGAAGCCTCGTGGGAATGCCTCGAGGGAAAGCCACAGATCCCTTGATCCATGCGAAGGGAAGCGCGACACTGCTGCTACAGCTCAGGAGGAAAGCGCACGTGCATGCCCCACTCGAGACGAGGACTGACTCCCCTGGGGAGACTCCAGAAGTACCCAAAGATCCATGTCTGCACTGCACAGGAAATCCTCAGTTTCCGGCACTGACTCCACACAAGGTCTTAGGCCCCAGCATCGACGGGAGAGGAATCCCGAGAGGCCCCATGCAACTCGCATGGGGACTGGCCTTTCCTGAGGTCACCAGAGCGGGTCCCTGAAGTCCCCGTCATAAGTCGAGAGCACACCTGCCGTAACTCGAGAAAATTCAGGAGGTTCCCCTCCAGGCGAGACGAGGCCCATTTCCGCTGAGGCGTCTCGAGGCTAATCAAACCTAACCTCTGGAACTTCCAAAGGGTCCTTCACACCCTTGCTGCAACTCAAGAAGTTCCCCGACATACCCGACTCACACACGAGAGGAAGCACGAGAGTTCCGCCCACATCCAGAGGAGCCCCGTTTCCGCTTCCTAGCTTGAGAGGAGGGATCCTTTCCCTGCGTGGTCGGGAAGAATTCCCGGCGTTCCCGTCGCAACTCAAGAGGAGGCGCTCTCCACACAGGAAATGCGAAAGTAATTCCAGGGTCGTGCCACATTCCCAGAGTCTCCCAGAGGTCTCCGTCCAATCCAGGGAAACCTGTTTTCCCTGCACTGCATTGACTTTCAAGCCGAGGATCGACTCACACAACGGTGGCACGTGGGACAGCCCTGTGGGAAAGCCTCGTGGGAAAACCTCGTGGGAAAGCCTCCAGGGAAACCTAGTGATCCCTTGATCCACTCGATGGGAAGCGTGACACTGATGCTACAGCTCGGAAGGAAAGCGCACGTGCATGCCGCCACTCGAGACGACGAGTGACTCCCTTGGGGAGACTCCGGCAGTACCCCAAGATCCATGTCAGCACTGGAGAGGAATCCTCAGGTTCCGGCACCGAGTCCACACAAGGTCTTAGGCCCCGGCATCGACGGGAGAAGAATCCCGAGAGCCCGGAGCAACTGGCCTGGGGACTGGCCTTTCCTGAGGCCACCAGAGCGGGTCCCTGAGGTCCCCGTGGTAAGTCGAGAGCACCGGCCGTAACTCTTGAAAATCCAGGAGGTTCTCCCTCCAGGCGAGATGAGGCCCTTTTCGGATGAGGCTCCTCGAGGCTAATCACACCTAAACGCTGGAATTTCCCAAGGATCCTTAACACCCTTGCTGCAACGCAAGAAGTTCCCCGACATACCGACTCCCACTCGAGAAGAAGGACGAGAGTCCCGCCCACATCCAGAGGAGCCCCGTTTCCGCCTCATAGCTCTAGAGGAGTGATCCTTTCCCTGCGTGGTCGGGAAAGAATTCCCGGCGTTCTTGTCGCATCTCAAGAGGAGGCGCTCACCACTTGAAACGCGAGAAGAACTCCAGGTTTGTGCCACCGTTCCCACACTCCCCCAGATGTCTCATTCCATTCCACGGAAACCTGTTTTCCCTGCACTGCTCGACTTCCAAGCTGAGGATAGACTCACACTACGGTGGCATGTGGGACAGCCCTTTGGGAAAGCCTGGTGGAAAGTCTCCTGGGAAAGCCTCGAGGGAAAGCCACAGATCCCATGATCCACGCGAAGGAAGCGAGACACTGCTGCTACAGCTCAGGAGGAAAACACACGTGCATGTCCCCTCTCGCGACGAGGAATGACTCCCCTGGGAGACACCAGAAGAACCCAAGATCCATATCAGCACTGGAGAGGAATCCTCAGGTTCCGGCACAGACTCCACACAAGGTCTCAGGCCCCGGCATCGATGGGAGAGGAATCCCGAGAGGCCCCGAGCAACTGCATGGGTACTGGCCTTTCCTGAGGCCACCAGAGCGGGTCCCTGAGGTCCCAGTCGTAAGTCGAGAGCACCTGCCACAACACGAGAAAATCTAGGAGGTTCTCCCCTCCAGGCGAGATGAGGCCCATTTCCCCTGAGGCGTCTCGAGGCTAATCACACCTAACATCTGGAACTTCCAAAGGGTCCTTCACACCCTTGCGGCAACTCAACAAGTTCCCCCAATACCCTTCTCCACTCGAGAGGAAGCACGAGAGTCCCGCCCACATCCAGAGGAGCCCGTTTCCGCCTCCTAGCTCGAGAGGAGGGATCCTTTCCCTGCGTGATCGGGATAGAATACCCGGTGTTCCCGTCGCATCTCAAGAGAAGGCGCTCTCCTCAGGAAAGGCGAGAGGAACTCCAGGGTCGTGCCACCATTCCCAGAGTCCCCTGGATGTCTCAGTCCATTCCAGGGAAACCTGTTTTCCATGCACTGCCTCGACTTTCAAGCCGAGGATCGACTCACACCACGGTGGCACGTGGGACAACCCTGTGGGAAAGCCTCGTGGAAAAGCCTCTGGGAAAGCCTCGAAGAAAGCCACAGATCCGTTGATCCACGCGAAGGGAAGCGTGACACTGCTGCTACAGCTCGGGAGGAAAGCGCACGTGCATGCCCCACTCGAGTAGAGGACTGACTGCACTGGGGAGACTCCAGAAGTACACCAAGATCAATGTCAGCACTGGAGAGGAATCCTCAGGTTACAGCACCGACTCCACACAAGATCTTAGGCCCATCAACGGGAGAGGAATCCCGAGAGGCCCCCGAGCAACTCACATGGGGACTGGCCTTTCCTGAGGCCGCCAGAACGGGTCCCTGAGGTCCCCGTCGTAAGTCGAGAGCACCTGCCGCAAATCGAGAAAATCCAGGAGGTTCTCCCATCCAGGCGAGATGAGGCCCATTTCCGCTGAGGCGTCTCGAAGCTAATCACACCTAACATCTGGAACTTCCAAAGGGTCCTTCACACCCTTGCTGCAACTCAAGAAGTTCCCCGACATACACGTCTCCACTCGAGAGGAAGCACGAGAGTCCCGCCACATCCAGAGGAGGCCCGTTTCCACCTCCTAGCCCGAGAGGAGGGATCCTTTCCCTGCATGGTCGGGAAAGAATTCCCGGCGTTCCCGTCACATCTCAAGAGGAGGCGCTCTCACAGGAATGGCGAGAGAACTCCAGTGTCGTGCCGCCATTCCCAGAGTCCCCCAGATGTCTCAGTCCATTCCAGGGAAACCTGTTTCCCTGCACTGCCTCGACTTTCAAGCCGAGGATCGACGCACACCTCGGTGGCACGTGGGACCGCCCTGTGGGAAAGCCTCGTGGGAAAGCCTCGTGGGAAAGCCTCTAGGGAAAGACACAGATCCCTTGATCCACGCGAAGGTAAGCGTGACACTGCTGCTTCAGCTCGGGAGGAAATCGCACGTGCATGCCAACTTGAGACGAGGACTGACTCCCCTGGGGAGACTCCAGAAGTACCCAAGATCCATGTCAGCACTGGAGAAGAATCCTCAGTTCCGGCACCGACTCAACACAAGTCCTAGCCCCGGCATCGACGGGGAGGAAACCCGAGAGGCCCCGAGCAACTCGCATGGGACTGGCCTGTCCTGAGGCACCAGAGCGGGTCCCTGAGGTCCCATCGTAAGTCGAGAGCACCTGCCGCAACTCGAGAAAATCCAGGAGTTCTACCCTCAAGCGAGATGAGCCCATTTCTGCTTAGGAAATAGGGGTAATCACACTAAACTCTGGAATTTCCTAAGGGTATTCACACCCTTGCTGCAACTCAAGAAGTTCCCGACATACCCGTCTCCACTCAAGAGGAACACGAGAGTCCCGCCCACTTCCAGAGTCCCCGTTTCCGCCTGCTAGCTCGAGAGGAGGGATCCTTTCCCTGCGTGTCGGGAAAGAATTCCAAGCGTTCCTGTCGCATCTCAAGAGGAGCGCTCTCCACAGGAAGCGAGAGGAACTCCAGATCAGGCCCCATTCCAGAGTCCCCCAATTTCTCAATCTATTCCAGGGAAACCTGTTTTCCTGCACTGCTTCGACTTTCAAGTCGAGGATCAACTCACACCACGTGGCACGTGAGACAGCCCTGTGGGAAGCCTCGTGGAAAGCCTTGTGGGAAAACCTCGAGGGAAAGCCACAGATCCCTTGATCCACGCGAAGGGAAGCTTGACACTGCTACTACAGCTCGGGAGGAAAGCGCACGTGCATCGCCCCACTCGAACGAGGACTGACTCCACTGGGGAGACTCCAGACGTACCCCAAGATCCATGTCAGCACTGGAGAAGAATCCTTAGGTTCCGGCACCGACTCAACACAAATCCTAGCCCCGCATCGACGGGAGAGGAATCCCGAGAGGCCTGAGCAACTCGCATGGGACTGGCCTTTCCTGAGGCCACCAGAGCGGGTCCCTGAGTCCCTGTCGTAAGTCAAGAGCACCCGCCGCAACTCGAGAAAATCCAGGAGGTTCTCCCTCCAGGCGAGATGAGAGCCATTCCGCTGAGCGTCTCGAGGCTAATCACACCTAAACTCTGGAAATTCCAAAGGGTCCTTCACACCCTTGCTGCAACTCAAGAAATTCCCCGACATACCCGTCTCCACCCAAGAGGAAGCACGAGAGTCCCGCCCACATCCAGAGGAGCCCCTTCTGCCTCCTAGCTCGAGGGGAAGGATCCATTCCCTGTGTGCTCGTGAAAAAATTTCCGGCATTCCCCTCGCATCTCAAGAGGCGGCACTCTCCACCAAGTAAGGGCAAGCGAACTCCAGGGTCGTGCCACCATTACCAGAGTCCTCCAGATGTCTCAGTCCATTCCAGGAAACCTGTTTCCCTGCACTGCTTCGTTTTCAAGCCGAGGATCGACTCACACCACGGTGGCACGTGGGACAGCCCTGTGGGAAAGCCTCATGGGAAAACCTCCTGGAAAGCCTCGAGGGAAAGCCACAGATCCCTTGATCCACGCGAAGTTAGCGTGACACTGCTGCTACAGCTCGGGAGGAAAGAGCACGTGCATGCCCCACTGAGACTCGGACTGACTCCCCTGGGGAGACTGCAGAAGTACCCCCCAATATCCATGTCAGCGCTGGAGAGGAATCCTCAGGTTTCGGAACCGACTCCACACAAGGTCTTAGGCCCTGGCATCGACGGGAGAGGAATCCCGCGAGGCTCCCGAGCAACTCGCAAGGGGACTGGCCTTTGATGAGGCGACCAGAGCGGGTCCCTGAGGTCCCTGTCGTAAGTCAAGAGCACCTGCCACAACTCGAGAAAATCCAGGAGTTCTCCCCTCCAGGCGAGTTGAGAGCCATTTCCGCTGAGGCGTCTCGAGGCTAATCACACCTATTACTCTGGAACTTCCAAAGGGTCCTTCACACCCTTGCTGCAACTCAAGAAATTCCCCGACATACCCGTCTCCACTCGAGAGGAAGCACGAGAGTCCCGCCCACATCCAGAGGAGCCCCGTTTCCGCCTCCTAGCTCAAGAGGAGGTATCCTTTCCCTGCGTGGTCGGAAAGAATTCCCGGCGTTCCCGTCGCATCTCAAGTGGAGGCGCTCTCCACAGGAAAGGCGAGAGGAACTCCAGGGTCGTGCCACATTCCCAGAGTCCCCCAGATGTCTCAGTCCATTCCAGGGAAACCTGTTTTCCCTGCACTGCCTCGACTTTCAAGCCGAGGATCGACTCACACCACGGTGGCACGTGGGACAGCCCTGTGGGAAAGCCACGTGGGAAAGGCTCGTGGGAAAGCCTCGAGGGAAAGCCACTGATCCCTTGATCCACGCGAAGGGAAACGTGACACTGCTGCTACAGCTCGGGAGGAAAGCGCACGTGCATGCACCCCTCGAGACGAGGACTGACTCCCCTGGGGAGACTTCAGAAGTACCCCAAGATCCATGTCAGCACTGGAGAGAAATCCTCAGGTTCCGGCACTGACTCCACACAAGGTTTTAGGCCCCAGCATCCACGGGAGAAGAAACCCGAGAGGCCCCGAGAGGCCCCCGAGAACTCGAAAGGGGACTGGCCTTTCCTGAGGCAACCAGAGCGGGTCGCTGAGGTCCCCGTCGTAAGTCGAGAGCACCTGCCGCAACTCGAGAAAATCCAGGAGGTTCTCCCGTCCAGGCGAGATGAGGCCCATTTCCGCTGAGGCGTCTCGAGGCTAATCACACCTAACCTCTGAACTTCCAAAGGGTCCTTCACACCCTTGCTGCAACTCAAGAAGTTCCCCGACATACCCGACTCCACTCGAGAGGAAGCACGAGTGTCCCGCCCACATCCAGAGGAGCCCCGTTTCCGCCTCCTAGCTCGAGAGGAGGGATCCTTTCCCTGCGTGGTCGGGAAAGAATTCCCGGCGTTCCCGTCGCATCTCAAGTGGAGGCGCTCTCCACAGGAAAGGCGAGAGGAACTCGAGGGTCGTGCCACCATTCCCTGAGTACCCCAGATGTCTCAGTCCATTCCAGGGAAACCTGTTTTCTCTGCACTGTTTTGACTTTCAAGCCGAGGATAGACTCACACCACGGTGGCACGTGGACAGCCCTGTGGGAAAGCCTCGTGGGAATGCCACAGATCCCTTGTTCCACGTGAAGGAAAGGGTGACACTGCGGCTACAGCTCGGGAGGAAATCGCACGTGCATGCCCCCACTCGAGACGAGGACTGACTCCGCTGGGGAGACTCCAGAAGTACCCCAAGATCCATGTCAGAACTGGAGAGGAAACCTCAGGTCTGGCACCGACTCCACACAAAGGTCTTAGGCCCCGATATCGACTGGAGAGGAATCCCGAGAGATCCCCGAGAGGCCCCCGAGCAACTCGCAAGGGGACTGGCCTTTCCTGAGGCCACCAGAGCGGGTCCCTGAGGTCCCCGTCGTAAGTCGAGAGCACCTGCCTTAACTCGAGAAAATCCAGGAGGTTCTCCCCTCCAGGCGAGATGAGGCCCATTTTCCGCTGAGGCGTCTCGAGGCTAATCACACCTAAACTCTGGAACTTCCAAAGGGTCCTTCAACACCCTTGCTGGAACTCCAAGAAGTTCCACAACATTCCCGATTCCACTCGAGAGGAAGCACGAAGAGTCCCGCCCACATCCAGAGGAGCCCCGTTTCCGCCTCCTAGCTCGAGAGGTGGGATCCTTTTCCTGCGTGGTCGGGAAAGAATTCCCGGCGTTCCCGTCGCATCTCAAGAGGAGGCGCTCTCCACAGGAAAGGCGAGAGGAACTCCAGGGTCGTGCCCACCATTCCCAGAGTCGCCCAGATATCTCAGTCCATTCCCAGGGAAAACTGTATTCCCTGCACTGCCTCAACTTTCAAGCCGAGGATCGACTCACACCACGGTGGCACGTGGGACAGCCCTGTGGGAAAGCCTCGTGGGAAAACCTCGTGGGAAAGCCTCGAGGGAAAGCCACAGATCCCTTGATCCACTCGAAGGGAAGCGTGACACTGCTGCTACAGCTGGGAGGAAAGCGCATGTGCATGCCCCCACTCGAGACGAGGACTGACTCCCCTGGGGAGACTCCAGACGTACCCCAAGATCCATGTCAGCACTGGAGAGGATTCCTCAGGTTCCGGCACTGACTCCACACAAGGTCTTAGCCCCAGCATCACGGGAGAGGAAACCCGAGAGGCCCCCGAGAGGCCACCGAGTAATCTGGCATGGGGACTGGCTTTCCTGAGGCCACCAGAGAGGGTC
>NW_017197577.1:0-8013 GCF_001704415.2 Capra hircus
GGTTCTCCCTCCAGGGAGAGATGAGGCCAATTTCCTCTGAGGCGTCCCCAGGCTAATCAGACCTAACCTCTGGAACTTCCAAAGGGTCCTTCACACCCTTGCTGGCAACTCAAGAAGTTCCCCGAAATACCCGTCTCCACTCGAAGGGAAGCACGAGAGTCCAGCCACAATCCAGAGGAGCCTCGTTTCCGCCTCATGGCTCGAGAGGAGGGATCCTTTCAGTGCGTGTGGGGAAAGAATTCCCGGCATTCCCCTCGCATCTCAAGAGGAGGCGCTCTCCACAGGAAAGGCGAGAGGAACTCCAGGGTCGTGCCACCATTCCCAGAGTCCCCCAGATGTCTCAGTCCATTCCAGGGAAACCTGTTTTCCCTGCACTGCCTCGACTTTCAAGCCGAGGATCGACTAACACAACGGTGACACGTGGGTCAGCCCTGTGGAAAGCCTCGTGGGAAAGCCTCGTGGGAAAGCCTCGTGGGAAAACCTCGAGGGAAAGCTACAGATCCCTTGATCCACGCGAAGGGAAGCGTGACACTGCTGCTACAGCTCGGGAGAAAAGCGCACGTGCATGCCCCCACTCGAGACGAGGACTGACTCCCCTGGGGAGACTCCAGAAGTAACCCAAGATCGATGTCAGCACTGGAGAGGAATCCTCAGGTTCAGGCACCGACTCCACACAAGGTCTTAGGTCCCGGCATCGATGGGAGAGGCATCCGAGAGGCCCCCGAGCAACGCGCTTGTGGACTGGCCTTTCCTGAGGCCACCAGAGCGGGTCCCTGAGATACCCGTCGTATGTCGAGAGCACCTGCAGCAACTCGAGAAAATCCAGGAGGTTCTCCCTCCAGGCGAGGTGAGGCTCCTTTCTGCTGAGGCGTCTCGAGGCTAATCACACCTACCCTCTGGAACTTCCAAAGGGTCCTTCACACCCTTCCTGCAACTCAACAAGTTCCCGGATATACCCGTCTCCACTCGAGAGGAAGCACGAGCGTCCCGCCCACATAAAGAGGAGCCCCGTTACCCGCCTCCTAGCTCGAGAGGTGGGATCCTTTCTCTGCTTCATCGGGAAAGGATTCCCGCCATTCCCGCCGCATCTCAAGAGGAGGCGCTCTCAACAGGAAAAGCGAGAGAAACCCCAGTGTCGTGCCTCAATTCCAAGGGACCCCCAGATGTCAGTCCATTCCAGAGGAACTTGCTTTCCCTGCACTGACTCTACTTTCACGCCGAGGATCCACTCACTACACCATGGAACGTGGTCAGCCCTGTGGGAAAGCCTCGTTGGAAAGCCTCGAGGGAAAGCCACAGATCCCTTGATCCACGCGACGGGAAGTGTGACACTGCTGCTACAGTTCCTGAGGAGAGCTCACGTGCATGCCCCCACATGAGATGAGCACAGACTCCCCAGGGGAAACTCCAGAAGTAAGCCAAGATCCATGTCAGCACTGAAGAGGAATCCTCCGGTTCCAGCCCCGACTCCACAAAAGGTCTTAGGCCCCGACATCGAAGGGAGAGAATCCCGAAAGGCGCCCTTGCAACTCCCATGGGCACTGGCCTTTCCTGAGGCCACCAGAGCGGGTCCCTGAGGTCCCTGTCGTAACTCGAGAGACCCTGCCCAACTCTGGAAAATCCAGGAGGTTCTCCCCTCCAGGCGAGATAAGGCCATTTCCTCTGAGGCGTCTGGAGGCTCATCACACCTAAATTCTGGAAATTCAAAAAGGGTCCTTGCTGCAACTCAAGAAGTTCCCCCGACATACCCGTCGCCACTCGAGAGGAAGCACGAGAGTCCCACATCCAGAGGAGCCCCATTTCTCCCTCATAGCTCGAGACGAGGTATCCTTTCTCTGTGTGTCGGGAAAGAATTCCTGGGGTTTCCGTCGCATCTCCAGAGGAGGCGCTCTCCACAGGAAAGGCGAGAGGAGCTCCAGGGTCGTGCCACCATTCCCAGAGTCCCCCAGATATCTCAGTCCATTCCAGGGAAACCTGTTTTCCCGGCACTGCCTCGACTTTCAAGCCGAGGATTGACTCACACCATGGTGGCACGTGGGACAGCCTTGTGGAAAAGCCTCGTGGGAAAACCTAGTGGGAAATCCTCGAGGGAAAGCCACAGATCCCTTGATCCATGCCAAGGGAAGCGTGACACTGCTGCTACAGCTCGGGAGGAAAGCGCACGTGCATGCCACCACTGGAGACGAGGACTGACTTCCCTGGGGAGACTCCAGAAGTCCCTCAAGATCCTTGTCAGCACTGGAGAGGAATCCTGAGGTTCCGACATCGACTCCATACAAGGTCTTAGGCCCCGGCATCGACGGGAGAGGAATCCCGAAAGGCCCCTTGCAACTCCATGGGCACTGGCCTTTCCTGAGGCCACCAGAGCGGTCCCTGAGGTCCCTGTCGTAACTCGAGAGACCCTGCCAACTCTAGAAAATCCAGGAGGTTCTCCCCTCCAGGCGAGATGAGGCCCATTTCCTCGGAGGCGTCTGGAGGCTCATCACACCTAAACTCTGGAAATTCAAAAGGGTCCTTGCTGCAACTCAAGAAGTTCCCCGACATACCCGTCGCCACTCGAGAGGAAGCACGAGGATCCCGCCCACATCCAGAGGAGACGCCGTTTTGGTATCGAAGCTCGACATGAGGGATCCTTTCCCTGCTTGGTCTGGGAAATAATACCCGCCATTCCGCTCGCATTTCAAGGGGAAGCGCTCTCCACAGGAAAGGCGAGAGGAACTCCAGGGTCGTGCCACCATTCACCGAGTCGCCCAGATGTCTCAGTTCATTCCAGAGGAAACTGTTTTTCCTACACTGCCTCGAATTTCACGGCGAGGATCGACTCACACCACGGTGGCACGTGGGATAGCCCTGTCGGAAAGCCTCGTGGGAAATCCTCTTGGGAAAGCCTCGAGGGAAAGCCACAGATCCCTTGATCCACGCGAAGGGAAGCGTATCACTGCTGCTAGAGCTCGGGAGGAAAGCGCACGTGCCTGCCCCCACTCGAGACAAGGACTCACTCCCCTGGGGAGACTCCAGAAGTACCCCAAGATCCATGTCAGCACTGGAGAGGAATCCTCAGGTTCTGGCACCATCTCCACACAAGGTCTTAGGACTCGGCATCGACGGGAGAGAATCCCGAGTGGCCCCCGAGCAATTCGCATGGGGACTGGTCTTTCCTGAGGCCACCAGAGCAGGTCCCTGAGGTCCCGGTCGTAAGTTGTGAGCACCTGCCTCAACTGGAGAAAATCCAGTTTGTTCTTCCCTCCAGGCGAGATGAGGCCCATTTCCGCTGAGCCATATCCAGGCTAATCACACCTAACCTGTGGAACTTCCAAAGGGTCCTTCACACCCTTGCTGCAACTCAAGAAGCTCCCTGACATACCCGTCTCCAGTGGAGAGGAAGCAGGAGAGTCCCGCCCACATAAGAGGAGCCCCGATTCCGCCTCCTAGTTCGAGAGGAGGGATCCTTACCTGCGTGGTCGGGAAAGAATTCCCGGCGTTCCCATCGCATCTCAAGAGGAGGCGCTCTCCACAGGAAAGGCGAGAGGAAATCCAGGTTCGTGCCACCATTCCCAGAGTCACCCAGATGTCTCTGTCCATTCCAGGGAAACCTGTTTTCCCTGCAATGCCTCGACTTTCAAGCCGAGGATCGACTCACACCACGGTGGCACGTGGGACAGACCTGTGGGAAAGGCTCGTGTGAAAGCCTCGTGGGAAAGGCTCGTGGGAAAGCCTCGAGGGAAAGCCACTGATCCCTTGATCCACGCGAAGGGAAGCGTATCACTGCTGCTAGAGCTCGGGAGGAAAGCGCACGTGCCTGCCCTCACTCGAGTCGATGTCTGACTCCCCTGGGGAGACTCCAGAAGTACCCCAAGATCCATGTCACACTGGAGAGGAATCCTCAGGTTCCGGCACCGACTCCACACAAGGTCTTAGACCCCGGAATCGATGGGACAGGTATCCCGAGAGGCCCCGAGCAACTCGCATGGGGACTGGCCTTCCCTGAGGCCACCAGTGCGGGTCCCTGAGGTCCCCGTCGTATGTCGAGAGCACCTGCCACAACTCGAGAAATCCAGGAGGTTCTCCCCTCCAGGCGAGATGAGGCCCATTTCCGCTGAGGCGTCTCGAAGCTAATCACACCTAACCTCTGGAACTTCCAAAGGGTCCTTCACACCCTTGCTGCAACTCAAGAAGTTCCCCGACATACCCGTCTCCACTCGAGAGGAAGCACGAGAGTCCCACCCACATCCAGAGGAGCCCCTTTTCTCCCTCATAGCTCGAGACGAGGGATCCTTTCACTGTGTGTACGGGAAAGAATTCCTGGGTTCCCGTCGCATCTCCAGAGGAGGCGCTCTCCACAGGAAAGGCGAGAGGAACTCCAGGGTGGTGCCACCATTCCCAGAGTCCCCCAGATATCTCAGTCCATTCCAGGGAAACCTGTTTTCCCTGCAGTGCCTCGACTTTCAAGCCGAGGATCGACTCACACCACGGTGGCACGTGGGACAGCCCTGTGGGAAAGCCTCGTGGGAAAACCTCGTGGGAAATCCTCGAGGGAAAGCCACAGATCCCTTGATCCACGCCAAGGGAAGGGTAACACTACTGCTACAGCTCGGGAGGAAAGCGCACGTGCATGCCACCACTGAAGACGAGGACTGACTTCCCTGGGGAGACTCCAGAAGTCCCTCAAGATCCCATGTCAGCACTGGAGAGGAATCCTGAGGTTCCAGCACCATCTCCAAACAATGTCTTAGGCCCCGGCATTGATGGGAGAGGAATCCCGAGAGGCCCACGAGCAATTCCCATGGGGACTGGTCTTTCCTGAGGCCACCAGAGCAGGTCCCTGAGGTCCCGGTCGTAAGTTGTGAGCACCTGCCTCAACTGGAGAAAATCCAGGAGGTTCTCCCCTCCAGGCGCGATGAGGCTCATTTCCGCTGAGTCGTCTGGAAGCTAATCACACCTAATCTCTGGAAATTTCAAAGGATTCTTCACAACCTGGCTGCAACTCAAGAAATTCCCCGACATACCCGTCTCCACTCGAGAGGAAGCACAGGAGTCCTGCCCACATTCAGATGAGCCCCGTTTCCGCCTCATAGCTCGAGAGGTGGGATCCTTTCCCTGCGTGGTCGGGAAAGGATTCCCGGCGTTCCCGTCATATCTCAAGAGGAGGCGCTCTCCATAGAAATGGCGAGAGGAACTCCAGGGTCGTGCCACCATTCCCAGAGGCCCCGAGATGTCTCAGTCCATTCCAGGGAAACCTGTTTTCCCTGCACTGCCTCGACTTTCAAGCCGAGGATAGACTCACACATCGGTGGCACGTGGGACAGCCCTGTGGGAAAGCCTCGTGGGAAAGCCTCGTGGGAAAGCCTCGAGGGAAAGCCACAGATCCCTTGATCCTGCGAAGGGAAGCGTGACACAGCTGCTAAATCTCGGGAGGAAAGCGCACCTGCATGCCCCCACTCGAGACGAGGACTGACTCCCCTGGGGAGACTCCAGAAGTTCCCCAAGATCCATGTCAGCACTGGAGAGGAATCCTCAGGTTCAGGCACCGACTCCAACACAAAGGTCTTAGGTCCCGGCATCGATGGGAGAGGCATCCCGAGAGGCCCCCGAGCAACGCGCTTGTGGACTGGCCTTTCCTGAGGGCCACCAGAGCGGGTCCCTGAGATTCCCGTCGTATGTCGAGAGCACCTGCAGCAACTCGAGAAAATCCAGGAGGTTCTCCCCTCCAGGCGAGGTGAGGCTCCTTTCTGCTGAGGCGTCTCGAGGCTAATCACACCTACCCTCTGGAACTTCCAAAGGGTCCTTCACACCCTTCTGCAACTCAACAAGTTCCCGATATACCCGTCTCCACTCGAGAGGAAGCACGAGCGTCCCCACATCCAGAGGAGCCCCGTTACCGCCTCCTAGCTCGAGAGGTGGGATCCTTTCTCTGCTTCATCGGGAAAGGATTCCCGCCATTCCCGCCGCATCTCAAGAGGAGGCGCTCTCAACAGGAAAAGCGAGAGAAACCCAGGTGTCGTGCCTCAATTCCAAGGGACCCCCAGATGTCAGTCCATTCCAGAGGAACTTGCTTTCCCTGCACTGACTCTACTTTCACGCGAGGATCCACTCACTACACCATGGAACGTGGTCAGCCCTGTGGGAAAGCCTCGTTGGAAAGCCTCGAGGGAAAGCCACAGATCCCTTGATCCACGCGACGGGAAGTGTGACACTGCTGCTACAGTTCCTGAGGAGAGCTCACGTGCATGCCCCACATGAGATGAGCACAGACTCCCCAGGGGAAACTCCAGAAGTAAGCCAAGATCCATGTCAGCACTGAAGAGGAATCCTCCGGTTCCAGCCCCGACTCCACAAAAGGTCTTAGGCCCCGACATCGAAGGGAGAGGAATCCCGAAAGGCGCCCTTGCAACTCCCATGGGCACTGGCCTTTCCTGAGGCCACCAGAGCGGGTCCCTGAGGTCCCTGTCGTAACTCGAGAGACCCTGCCAACTCTGGAAAATCCAGGAGGTTCTCCCCTCCAGGCGAGATAAGGCCCATTTCCTCTGAGGCGTCTGGAGGCTCATCACACCTAAATTCTGGAAATTCAAAAGGGTCCTTGCTGCAACTCAAGAAGTTCCCCGACATACCCGTCGCCACTCGAGAGGAAGCACGAGAGTCCCGCCCACATCCAGAGGAGCCCCATTTCTCCCTCATAGCTCGAGACGAGGTATCCTTTCTCTGTGTGTCGGGAAAGAATTCCTGGGGTTTCCGTCGCATCTCCAGAGGAGGCGCTCTCCACAGGAAAGGCGAGAGGAGCTCCAGGGTCGTGCCACCATTCCCAGAGTCCCCCAGATATCTCAGTCCATTCCAGGGAAACCTGTTTTCCCGGCACTGCCTCGACTTTCAAGCCGAGGATTGACTCACACCATGGTGGCACGTGGGACAGCCTTGTGGAAAAGCCTCGTGGGAAAACCTAGTGGGAAATCCTCGAGGGAAAGCCACAGATCCCTTGATCCACGCCAAGGGAAGCGTGACACTGCTGCTACAGCTCGGGAGGAAAGCGCACGTGCATGCCACCACTGGAGACGAGGACTGACTTCCCTGGGGAGACTCCAGAAGTCCCTCAAGATCCTTGTCAGCACTGGAGAGGAATCCTGAGGTTCCCGCACCATCTCCACACAATGTCTTAGGCCCTGGCATCGACGGGAGAGGAATCCTGAGAGGCCCCGAGCAATTCGCATGGGGACGGGTCTTTCCTGAGGTCACCAGAGCAGGTCCCTGAGGTCCCGGTCGTAAGATGTGAGCACGTGACTCAACTGGAGAAAATCCAGGAGATTCTCCCCTCCAGGCGAGATGAGGCCCATTTCCGCTGAGGTGTCTTGGGGGCTAATCACACCTAACATCTAGAACTTCCAAAGCGTCCTTCACACCCTCGCTGCAACTCAAGAAGTTCCCCGACATACCCGTCTCCACTCGAGAGGAAGCACAGGAGTCCTGCCCACATCCAGATGAGCCCCGTTTCCGCCTCATAGCTCGAGAGGTGGGATGCTTTCGCTGCGTGGTCGGAAAGAATTCCCGGCGTTCCCGTCGCATCTCAAGAGGAGGCGCTCTCCTCAGGGAAGGCGAGAGGAAATCCAGCGTCGTGCCACCATTCCCACAGACCCCCAGATGTCTCAGTCCATTCCAGGGAAAACTGTTTTCCCTGCACTGCCTCGACTTTCAAGCCAAAGGATCGACTCTCACCACGGTGGCACGTGGGACAGCCCTGTGGGAAAGCCTCGTGGGAAAGCATCGAGGGAAAGCCACTGCTCCCTTGATCCACATGAAGGGAAGCGTAACACTCCTGCAGGAGCTCGGGAGGAAAGCGCACGTGCCTGACCCCACTCGAGTCGAGGTCTGACTCCCCTGGAGAGACTCCAGAATTACACCCAAGATCCATGTCAGCACTGGAGAGGAATCCTCAGGTTCCGGCATCGACTCCATACAAGGTCTTAGGCCCCCGGCATCGACGGGAGAGGAATCCCGAAAGGCCCCTTGCAACTCCCATGGGAA
>NW_017197578.1:0-8012 GCF_001704415.2 Capra hircus
CACGAGGCTTTCACAGGGTTGTCCCACAAAGCCACCGTGGTGTGAGTCGATCCTCGGCTTTAAAGTCGTGGCAGTGCAGGGAACACAGGTTTCCCTGGAATGGGACTGAGACATCTGGGGCACTCTGGGAATGGTGGCCGACCCTGGATTACTCTCGCGCCCTTCCTGTGGAGAGCCCCTCCTCTTGAGATGCGACGGGAACGCGGGGAATTCTTTCCCGACCACGCAGGGAAAGGATCCCAGCTCACGAGCTAGGAGCGGAAACGGGGCTCCTCTGGATGAGGGAGGGACTCTCCTCATTCCTCTCGAGTGGAAACGGGTATGTCGGGGAACTTCTTGAGTTGCAGCAAGGGTGTGAAGGATCCTTTGGAAGTTCCAGAGTTAGATGTGATTACCCTCGAGACGCCTCTCTGGAAATGGGCATCATCTCGCTTAGAGGGGAGAACCTCCTGGATTTTCTCGAGTTGCGGCAGGTGCCCTCGACTTACGACGGGGCCCAAAGGGACCCGCTCTGGTGGCCTCAGGAAAGGTCAGTCCCCATGCGAGTTGCTCGGGGGGCCTCTCGGTATTGCTCTGCCATCGATGCCAGGGCCTAAGACCTTGTGTGGAGTCGGTGCTGGAACCTGAGGATTTCTCTCCAGTGCTGACATGGATCTTGGGGTACTTCTGGAGTCTCCCCTGGGAGTCAGTCCTCGTCTCGTGTGGGGGGGCATGCCCGTGCGCTTACCTTCCAAGCTCTATCAGCAGTGTCACGCTTCCCTTCACGTGGATCAAGGGATCTGTGGCTTTACCTCGAGGCTTTCCCACGAGGCTTTCCCTCGAGGCTTTCCCACAGGGCTCTCCCACGTGCCACCGTGGTGTGACTCTATCCTCGGATTGAAAGTCGAGGCAGTGCAGGGTAAACAGGTTTCCCTGGAATGGACTGAGACATCCGGGGCATTCAGGGAATGGTGGCACGACCTGGAGTTCCTCTCACCTTTACTGTTTAGAGCCCCTCCTCTTGAGATGCGACGGGAACGCCGGGAATTCTTTCCGGACACGCAGGGAAAGGATCCTTCCTCTCGAGCTAGGAGGCGGAAACACGGCTCATCTGAATGTGGGCTGGACTCTCGTGCTTCCTCTCGAGTGGAGACGGGTATGTCGGGGAACTTCTTGAGTTGAAGCAAAGGTGTGAAGGACCCTTTCGAAGTTCCCGAGTTTAGGTGTGATTAGACTCGAGACATCTCAGCGGAAAAGGGCCTCATCTCGCCTGGAGGGGGAGAACCTCCTGGATTTTCTCGAGTTGCGGCAGGTGCTCTCGACTTAGGACGGGGACCTCAGGGACCCGCTCTGGTGGCCTCAGGAAAGGCCAGTACCTGCGAGTTGCTCAGAGGCCTTTCGGAATTCCTCTCCCATTGATGCCGGGCCCTAAGACCTTGTGTCGTGTCGGTGCCGGAACCTGAGGATTCCTCTCCAGTGCTGACATGGATCTTGGGGTACTTCTGGAGTCTCCCCAGGGGAGTCAGTCCTCGTCTCGAGGGGGGGCTTGCACGTGTGCTTTCCTCCAGAGCTGTAGCAGCAGTGTCACGCTTCCCTTCGTGTGGATCAAGGGATCAGTGGCTTTCCCTCGAGCGTTTCCCACGAGGCTTTCCACGAGGCTTTCCCACAGTGCTTTCCCTCGTGCAACCGTGATGTGAGTCGATCCTCGGCTTGAAAGTGGAGGCAGTGCCAGGAAAACAGGTTTCCCTGGAATGGACTGAGACATCTGGGGGACTCTGGGAATGGTGGCATGACCCTGGAGTTCCTCTCGCCTTTCCTGTGGAGAGCGCCTCCTCTTGAGATGCGACGGGAACGCCGGGAATTCTTTCCCGCCCATGCACGAAAGGATCCCTCCTCTCGAGCTATGAGGCAGAAAAGGGGCTCCACTGGATATGGGGGGGATTCTTGTGCTTCCTCTCAAGTGGAGACGGGTATGTCGGGGAACTTCTTGAGTTGAAGCAAGGGTGTGAAGGACTCTTTGGAAGTTCGAAAGTTTAGGTGTGATTAGCCTCGTGACGCCTTAGCGGAAATGGGCCTCAGCTCACCTGAAGGGGAGAACCTCCTGGATATTCTCGAGTTGCGGCAGGTGCTCTCGACTTACGACCTGGACCTCAAGGACCCGCTTTGGTGGCCTGAGGAAAGGGCAGTCCCCATGCGAGTTGCTCGGGGGCTTCTCGGGATTCCTCTCCTGTCGATGTCGGGGCCTAAGACCTTGTGTGCAGTCGGTACCGGAACCTGAGGATTCCTTTCCAGTGCTGACATGGATCTTGGGCTACCTCTGGAGTCTCCCCAGGGGATTCAGGCCTCGTCTCGAGTGGGGGCATGAGCGTGCCCTTTCCTCCCATGCTGTAGCAGCAGTGTCACGCTTCTGCTTGCGTGGACCAAGGGATCTGTGACTTTCCCTCGAGTCTTTCCCACGAGGCTCTCCACAGGGCTGTCCCACGTGTCTCGGTGGTGTGAATCGATCCTCGCGTGAAAGCCGAGGCAGTGCAGGGAAAACAGGTTCCTATGGAATGGACTGAGACATCTGGGGGAGTCTTGGAATGGTGGCACGACCCTGCAGTTCCTCTCCCCTTTCCTTTGGAGAGCGCCTCCTCTTGAGATACGATGGGAATGCCGGAAATTCTTTCCCGACCAAGTAGGGAAAGGATCCCTCATCTCGAGCTACGAGCCGGAAACGGAGCTCCTCTGGATGTGGCCGGGACCCTCGTGCTTCCTCTTGAGTGGAGACGGGTATGTCGGGGAACTTCTTGAGTTGCAGCATGACTGTGAAAGACTCTTTAGAAGTTCCAGAGTTCACGTGTGATTAGCCTGGAGACACCTCAGTGGAAACGGGCCTCATCTCGCCTGCAGGGGAGAACCTCCTGGATTTTCTCGAGTTGTGGCAGGTGCTCTCGAGTTACGACGAAGACCTCAGGGACCCGCTCTGGTGACCTCAGGAAAGGCCAGTCCCCATGCGAGGTACTAGGGGGCCTCTCAGGATTCCTCTCCCGTCGATGCCGGGGCCTAAGACCTTGTGTGGAGTCGGGACCGGAACCTGAGGATTCCTCTCCAGTGCTGACATGGATCTTGGCGTACTTCTGGAGTCTCCCAAGCTTGCGTCAGTCCTCGGCTCGAGTGGGGTCATGCACGTGCGCTTTCCTCCCGAGCGGTAGCAGCAGTGTCACGCTTCCCTTCGCGTGGATCAAGGGATCAGGGGCTTTCCCTTTCCTCCGAGGCTTTCCCACGAGGCTTTCTCACGGGCTGTCCACGTGCCACCGTGGTGTGAGTCGATCCTCGGCTTGAAAGTCAAGGCAATGCAGGGAAAACAGTTTCCCTGGAATGGACTGAGAAATCTGGGGGACTCTGGAATGTGGCACGACCCTGGAGTTCCTCTCGCCTATCCTGTGGAGAGCGCCTCCACTTGAGATGCGACGGGAACGCCGGGAATTCTTTCCCGACCACGCAGAGAAAGGATCCCTCCTCTCGAGCTAGGAGGCGGAAACAGGGCTCCTCTGGATGTGGGCGGGACTCTCGTGCTTCCTCTCGAGTGGAGTTCGGTATGTCGGAGAGCTTCTTGAGTTGCAGCAAGGGTGTGAAGGACCCTTTGGAAGTTCCAGAGTTTAGTTGTGATTAGCCTCGAGACGCCTAGCGGAAATGGGCCTCATCTCGCCTGGAGGGGAGAACCTCCTGGATTTTCTCGAGTTGCGGCAGGTGCTCTCGACTTACGACGGGAACCTCAGGGACCCGCTGGTGGCGTCAGGAAAGGCCAGTCCCCATGCGAGTTGCTCGAGGCCCTCTCGGGATTCCTCTCCCGTCGATGCAGGGGCCTAAGATCTTGTGTGGAGTCGGCCCGGAACCTGAGGATTCCTCTCCAGTGCTGACATGGATCTTGGGTACTTCTGGAGTCTCCCAAGGCTTGCGTCAGTCCTCGTCTCGAGTGGGGGTCATGCACGTGCGCTTCCTCCCGAGCTGTAGCAGCAGTGTCACGCTTCCCTTCGCGTGGATCAAGGGATCAGGGGCTTTCCCTCGAGGCTTTCCCCATGAGGCTTCCCGAGGCTTTCCTCACAGGGCTGTCCCACGTGCCACCGTGGTGTGAGTCGATCCTCGGCTTGAAAGTCAAGGCCAATGCAGGGAAAACAGGTTTCCCTGGAATGGACTGAGAAATCTGGGGGACTCTGGGAATGTGGCACGACCCTGGAGTTCCTCTCGCCTATCCTGTGGAGAGCGCCTCCACTTGAGATGCGACGGGAACGCCGGGAATTCTTTCCCGACCACGCAGAGAAAGGATCCCTCCTCTCGAGCTAGGAGGCGGAAACAGGGCTCCTCTGGATGTGGGCGGGACTCTCGTGCTTCCTCTCGAGTGGAGTTCGGTATGTCGGAGAGCTTCTTGAGTTGCAGCAAGGGTGTGAAGGACCTTTGGAAGTTCCAGAGTTTAGTTGTGATTAGCCTCGGAGACGCCTCAGCGGAAATGGGCCTCATCTCGCCTGGAGGGGAGAACCTCCTGGATTTTCTCGAGTTGCGGCAGGTGCCTCTCGACTTACGACGGGAACCTCAGGACCCGCCTGTGGTGGCCGTCAGGAAAGGCCAGTCCCCCATGGCGAGTTGCTCGAGGCCCTCTCGGGATTCCTCTCCCGTCGATGCAGGGGCCTAAGATCTTGTGTGGAGTCGGTGCCGGAACCTGAGGATTCCTCTCCAGTGCTGACATGGATCTTGGGGGTACTTCTGGAGTCTCCCCAGGGGAGTCAGTCCTCGTCTCGAGTGGGGGCATGCACGTGCACTTTCCTACCGAGCTGTAGCCAGCAGTGTCGCGCTTCCCTTCGTGTGGATCAAGGGATCTGTGGCTTTCCATCAAGGCTTTCCCACGAGGCTTTCCCACAGTGCTGTCCCACGTGCCACCGTGGTGTGAGTCCAACCCCGGCTAGAAAGTCGGAGACAGTGCAGGGAAAACAGGTTTCCCCTGGAATGGACTGAGACATCTGGGGGACTCTGGAAATGGTGGCACAACCCTGGAGTTCCTCTCAACATTCCTGTGGAGAGCGCCTCCTCTTGAGATGCGAAGGGAACGCCGGGAATTCTTTCCCGACCACAGCAGGGAAAGGATCCCTACTCTCGAGCTAGGTGGCGGAAACGGGTCTCTGCTGGATGTGGGCGGGAATCTCGTGGCTTCCTCTCGAGTGGAGACCGGTTTGTCGAGGAACTTCTTGAGTTGCAGTAAAGGAGTGAAGACCCTTGGAAGTTCCAGATGTTAGATGCGATTAGCCTCCAGACGCCTCAGCGGAAATGGGCCTCATCTCGCCTGGAGGGGAGAACCTCCTGGATTTTCTCGAGTTGCGGCAGGTGCTCTCGACTTACGACTGGGACCTCAGGGACCCGCTCTGGTGGCCTCAGGAAAGGCCAGTCCCCATGCGAGATGCTCGGGGGCCTCTCGGGATTCCTCTCCCGTCGAAGCCGGGGCCTAAGACCTTGTGTGGAATCGGTGCCGGAACCTGAGGATTCCTCTCCAGTGCTGACATGGATCTTGGGGTACTTCTGGAGTCTCCCCAGGGGAGTCAGTCCTCGTCTCGAGTGGGGGCATGCAACGTGCGCTTTCCTCCCGAGCTGTAGCAGCAGTGTCACGGCTTCCCTTCGCGTGGATCAAGGGATCAGGGGCTTTCCCTCGAGGCTTTCCCATGAAGGCTTTCCCACGAGGCTTTCCCACAGGGCTGTCCCACGTGCCACCGTGGTGTGAGTCGATCCTCGGCTTGAAAGTCGAGGCAGTGTAGGGAAAACAGGTTTCCCTGGAATGGACTGAGACATCTGGGGGACTCTGGGAATGTGGCACGACCCTGGAGTTCCTCTCGCCTTTCCTGTGGAGAGCGCCTCCTATTGAGATGCGACGGAAGGCCGGGAATTCTTTCCCGACCACGCAGGGAAAGGAAGCCCTCCTCTCGAGCTAGGAGGCGGAAACGGGGCTCCTCTGGTTGTGGGCGGGACTCTCGTGCTTCCTCTCGAGTGGAGTCGGGTATGTCGGGGAACTTCTTGAGTTGCCAGCAAGGGTGTGAAGGACCCTTTGGAAGTTCCAGAGTTTAGGTGTGATTAGCCTCAAGACGCCTCAGTGGAAATGGGCCTCATCTCGAATGGAGGGGAGAACCTCCTGGATTTTCTCGAGTTGCGGCAGTGCTCTCGACTTACGACGGGGACATCAGGGACCCGCTCTGGTGGCCTCAGGAAAGGCCAGTCCCCTTGCGAGTTGCTCGGGGCCTCTCGGGGCCTCTCGGGTTCCTCTCCCGATCGATGCTGGGCCTAAAACCTTGTGTGGAGTCAGTGCCGGAACCTGAGGATTCCTCTCCAGTGCTGACATGGATCTTGGGGTTCTTCTGGAGTCTCCCAGGGGAGTCAGTCCCTCGTCTCGAGTGGGGGCATGCACGGTGCGCTTTCCTCCCGAGCTGTAGCAGCAGTGTCACACTTTTCCTTTCGCGTGGATCAAGGGATCAGGGGCTTTCCCTCGAGGCTTTCCATGAGGCTTTCCCACGAGCTTTCCCACAGGGCTGTCCCACGTGCCACCGTGGTGTGAGTCGATCCTCGGCTTGAAAGTCAAGGCAATGCAGGGAAAACAGGTTTCCCTGGAATGGACTGAGAAATCTGGGGGACTCTGGGAATGTGGCACGACCCTGGAGTTCCTCTCGCCTATTCCTGTGAGAGCGCCTCCTCTTGAGATGCGACGGGAACGCCGGGAATTCTTTTCCCGACCACGCAGGGAAAGGATCCCCTCTCGAGCTAGGAGGCGGAAACGGGGCTCCTCTGGATGTGGGCGGGACTCTCGTGCTTCCTCTCGAGTGGAGAGGGTTTTCGGAGAACTTCTTGAGTTGCAGCAAGGGTGTGAAGGACCCTTTGGAAGTTCCAGAGTTTAGGTGTGATTAGCCTCGAGACGCCTCAGCGAAAATGGGCCTCATCTCGCCTGGAGGGGAGAACCTCCTGGATTTTCTCGAGTTGCGGCAGGTGCTCTCGACTTACGACGGGAACCTCAGGGACCCGCCTGTGGTGGCGTCAGGAAAGGCCAGTCCCCATGCGAGTTGCTCGAGGCCCTCTCGGGATTCCTCTCCCTCGATGCAGGGGCCTAAGATCTTGTGTGGAGTCGGTGCCGGAACCTGAGGATTCCTTTCCAGTGCTGACATGATCTTGGGGGTACTTCTGGAGTCTCCCCAGGGGAGTCAGTCCTCGTCTCGAGTGGGGCATGCACGTGCACTTTCCTACCGAGGCTGTAGCAGCAGTGTCGCGCTTCCTTCGCGTGGATCAAGGGATCTGTGGCTTTCCATCAGGCTTTCCCACGAGGCTTTCCCACAGTGCTGTCCCACGTGCCACCTGGTGTGAGTCCAACCCGGCTAGAAAGTCGAGACAGTGCAGGGAAAACAGTTTCCCTGGAATGACTGAGACATCTGGGGGACTCTGGAAATGGTGGCACAAACCTGGAGTTTCCCAAGATCCATGTCAGCACTGGAGAGGATCCTCAGGTTCGGCGCCATTATTCACACAAGGTCTTAGGAACCCCGGCCTTCGCGGGAGGAATCACCGAGAGGCCCCCGAGCATCTCGGACATGGGGACTGGCCTTTCCTGTGGCACCAGAGCGGGTCTAGAGAGTCAGATAGTAGTGCCGAGAGCAGTTCCTGCCGGCATTAGAGAAAAATCGCAGGAGGGTTCTCAACCCTCCAGGCGAAGATGAGGGCCGACGATTTCCGTCTGAGGCATCTGGAGCTAAGTCGCGATCTAACATCTGGACTGTCCAAAGGGTCTTCACTCCGTTTACTTGCAACTCAAGGAAAGTTCCTCGCACATAATCGGTCTCGACTCGAGCAGGAAGCACGAGATTCAACCCCGCCCACGATCCAGCCAGAGGACAGCGCGTTTCTGCCGTCCCTAGCTCGGAGAGTAGGGATCTTGGTTTCCCTCCACTGCGTGGTCGGGAAGAAGAATTGCCTCGGCGTTCCTTCTATCTCAAGAGGAGGTGGCTCTCCACAGGAGATGGCGGAGATGG
>NW_017197579.1:0-8012 GCF_001704415.2 Capra hircus
CGTGCATGCCCCCACTCGAGACTACGACTGACTCCCCTGGGAAGACTCCAGAATTACTCCAAGATCCATGTCAGCACTGGAGAGGAATCCTCAAGTTCCGGCACCGGAATTCACACAAGGTCGTAGGCCCCCGCATCGACGGAGAGGAATCCGAGAGGCCCCTGAGCAACGCGCATGTGGACTGGCCTTTAATGAGTCCATCAGAGCGCGGTCCCTGAGGTCCCCGTCATAAGTCGAGAGCACCTGCCCCCAACTCGAGAAAATCCAGGAGGTTCTCCCCTCCAGGCAAGATGAGGCCCATTTCCGCTGAGGCGTCCAGGCTAATCACACCTAACCTCTGGAACTTCCAAAGGTCCTTCACACCCTTTGCTGCAACTCAAGAAGTTCCCCGACATACCCGTCTGCACTCGAGAGGAAGCACGAGAGTCCCACCCATATCCAGAGGAGCCCCCATTTCGCCTCTTAGCTCAGAGGGGGATCCTTTCCCTGCGTGTCGGAAAGAATTCCCGAGTTTCCGTCGCATCTCAAGAGGAGGCGCTCTCCACAGGAAAGGCGAGAGGAACTCCAGGGTCGTGCCACCATTCCAGAGTCCCCCAGATGTCTCAGTCCATTCCAGGGAAACCTGTTTTCCCTGCACTGCCTCGACTTTCAAGCGAGGATCGACTCACACCACGGGCACGTGGGACAGCCCTGTGGGAAAGCCTCAAAGCCTCGAGGGAAAGCCACAGATCCCTTGATCCACGCCTATGAATGCATGACACTGCTGGTACAGCTCGGGAGGAATGCGTACGTGCATGCCCCCACTCGAGACGAGGACTGACTCCCCTGGGAGACTCCAGAAGTACCCCAACATCCATGTCAGCACTGGAGAGGAATCTTCAGTTTCCGGCACCGACTCCACACAAGCTCTTAGGTCCCGGCATCGACGGGAGAGGAATCCCGAGAGGCTCCGAGCAACGCGCATGGGGACTGGCCTTTCCTTAGGCCACCAGAGCGGGTCCCTGAGGTCCCCGTCGTAGATCGAGAGCACCTGCCGCAACTCGAAAAAATGCAGGAGGTTCTCCCCTCCAGGCGAGATGAGGCCCATTTCCGCTGAGGCGTCTCGAGGCTAATCATATCTAACATCTGGAACTTCCTAACGGTCCTTCACACCCTTGCTGCAACTCAAGAAGTTCCCCGACTAACCCGTCTACACTCGAGAGGAAGCACGAGAGTCCCGCCCGCATCCAGAGGAGGCCCGTTTCCGCCTCCTATCTCGAGGAGGGATCCTTTCCCTGCGTGGTCGGGAAAGAATTCCCTGGGTTCCCGTCTCATCTCAAGAGGAGGCGCTCTCCACAGGAAAGGCGAGAGGAACTCCAGGGTCGTGCCACATTCACAGAGACCCCCAGATGTCTCAGTCCATTCCAGGGAAAACTGTTTTCCCTGCACTGCCTCGACTTTCAAGCCGAGGATCGACTCACACCATGGTGGCACGTGGGACAGCATTGGAAAGCCTTCGTGGGAAAGCCTCGTGGGAAAGCCTCGAGTGAAAGCCACAGCTCCCTTGATCCACGCGAAGGGAAGCGTGACACTGCTGCTACTGTTCGGGAGTAAAGTGCACGTGCATGCCCCCACTCGAGACGAGGACTGACTCCCCTGGGGGAGACACCAGAAGTACCCAAGGTCCATGTCAGCACTGGAGAGGAATCCTCAGGTTCCGGCACCGACTCCACACAAGGTCTTAGGCCCAGCATCGATGGGAGAGGAATCCGAGAGGCCCCGAGCAACTCGCATGGGGACTGGCCTTTCCTGAGGCCACCAGAGCGGGTCCCTGAGGTCCCCGTCGTAAGTAAAGAACACCTGCCGCAACTCGAGAAAATCCAGGAGGTTCTCCCCTCCAGGCGAGATGAGGCCGGTTTCCGCTGAGGCGTCACCAGGCTAATCACACCTAAGCTCTGGAACTTCCAAAGTGTCCTTCACACCCTTGCTGCAACTCAAGAAGTTCCCCGACATACCCGTCTCCACTCGAGAGGAAGCACGAGAGTCCCGCCCACATCCAGAGGAGCCCCGTTTCCGCATCCTAGCTCGAGAGGAGGGATCCTTTCACTTGTGGTCGGAAATGAATTCCCGCCGTTTCGGTCACATCTCAAGTGGAGGCGCTCTCCACAGGAAAGGTGAGAGGTACTCCAGGGTCGTGCCACCATTCCCAGTGTCCCCCAGATGTCTCAGTCCATTCCAGGGAAACCTGTTTTCCCTGCACTGCCTCGACTTTCAAGCCGAGGATCGACTCACACTACGGTGCCACGTGGGACAGCCCTGTGGGGAAGCCTCGAGGGAAAGCCACAGATCCCTTAATCCACGAGAAGGGAAGCGTGACACTGCTGCTACAGCTCGGAGGAAAGCGCACGTTCATGCCCCCACTCGAGACAAGGACTGACTCCCCTGGGAAGACTCCAGAAGAACCCCTAGATCCAAGTCATCACTGGAGAGGATTCCTCAGCTTCCGGCACCGACTACACACAAGGTCTTAGGCCCCGGCATCGACGGGAGAGGAATCCCGAGAGGCCCGCGCGCAACTCGCCTGCGGACTGGCCTTTTCTGAGGCCGCCAGAGCGGGTCCCTGAGGTCCCCGACGTAAGTCGAGAGCACCTGCCGCAACTCGAGAAAATCCAGGAGGTTCTCCCCTCCAGGCGAGATGAGGCCCATTTCCGCTGAGGCGTCTCGAGGCTAATCACACCTAAACTCTGGAACTTCCAAAGTCCTTCACACCCTTGCTGCAAATCAAGAAGTTCCCCGACATTCCCGTCTCCACTCGAGAGGAAGCGCGAGAGTCCCGCCCACATCTAGAGGAGCCCCGTTTTCGCCTCCTAGCTCGAGAGGAGGGATCCTTTCCCTGCGTGGTCGGGAAAGAATTCCCGGAGATCCCGTCGCATCTCAAGAGGGGCGCTCTCCACAGGAAATGGGAGAGGAACTCCACGGTCGTGCCACCATTCCCAGAGTCACCCAGATGTCTCAGTCCATTCCACGGAAACCTGTTTTCCCTGCACTGCCTCAACTTTCATGCGAGGATCGACTCACATCACGGTGGCACGTGGGACAGCCCTGTGGGAAAGTCTCGTGGGAAAGCCTCGTGGGAAAGCCTCGACGGAAAGCTTCAGATCCCTTGATCCAGGCGAAGGGAAGCATGACGCCGCTGCTACAGCTCGGGAGGAAAACGCACGTGCATTTCCCCACTCGAGACGAGGACTGACTCCCCTGGGAGACTCCAGAAGAACCCCAAGATCCATGTCAGCACTGGAGAGGAATCCTCAGGTTCCGGCACGAATCCACACAAGGTCTTAGGCCCGGCATCGACGGGAAAGGGTTCCCGAGAGGCCCCACATCAACTCTCATGGGGACTGGCCTTTCCTGAGGCCACCAGAGCGGGTCCCTGAGGTCCCCGTCGTAAGTCCAGAGCACGTGCCACAACTCGAGAAAATCCAGGAGGTTCTCCCCTCCAGGCGAGATGAGGCCCATTTCCGCTGAGGTGTCTCGAGGCTAATCACACCTAACCTCAGGAACTTCCAAAGGATCCTTCACACCCTTTCTGCAACTCAAGAAGTTCCCCGACATACCCGTCTCCACTCGAGAGGAAGACGAGAGTCCCGCCCACATCCAGAGGAGCCCCGTTTCCGCCTCCTAGCTCGAGACGGGAATCCTTTCAGTGTGTGGTCGGGAAAGAATTCCCGGTGTTCCCGTCGCCTCTCAAGAACAGGCGCTCTCCACAGGAAAGGCCAGAGGAACTCCAGGGTCGTGCCACCATTCCCAGAGTCCTCCAGATGTCTCAGTCCATGCCAGGGACACCTGTTTTCCCTGCACTGCCTCGACATTCATGCAGATGATCGACCCACACAACGGTGGCACTTGGGACAGCCCTGTGGAAAGCCTGTTTGGAAAACTTGGTGGAATGCCCAGAGGGAAAGCCACAGATCCCTTGATCGTCGGGCCGGGAAGACTGACACTGGTTCTAGAGCTCGGAGGAAAGCGCACGTGCATGCCCCCACTCGAGATGAGGACTGAATCGCCTGGGGAGACTCCAGAAGTACCCCAGGATCCATGTCAGGCCTGGAGAGAAATCCTCACGTTCCGGCCCAACTCCAGACAAGGTCTTAGGTTCCGGCATCTACGGTAGAGGAATCCAGGGAGGTCCCCTAGCAACTCGCATGGGGACCTGCCTTTCCTGAGGCCACCAGAGCGGGTCCCTGAGGTCCCCGTCGTAAGTCGAGAGCACCTGCCGCAAGTCGAGAAAATCCTGGAGGTTCTCCCCTCCAGGCGAACAGAGGCGAATTATTGCTGAAGCATCTCGAGGCCAATCACACCTACCCCCTGAACCGTCCAAAGGTTCCTTCACACCCTTGCTGCAACTCAAGAAGTTCCCCGATATACCCGTATGCACTCGAGAGGAAGCAGAAGGGTCCCGCCCACATCCAAAGGAGCCCCGTTTCCGCCTCTTTGCTCGAGATGAGGGATCCTTTCCCTACTTGGTCGAAAAAGAATTCCCGAGGTTCCCGTCGCATCTCAAGAGGAGGCCCTCTCCACAGGAAAGGGGATAGGTACTCCAGGTCAGGCCACCATTCCAAGAGTCCCCAGATGTCTCAGTCCATTTCAGAGGAACCTGTTTTCCCCAAACTGCCTCGACTTTCACGCCGAAGATCGACTCAAACCACAGTGGCACGTGGGACAGCCCTGTGGTAAAGCCTCGTAGGAAAGCCTCGTGGGAAAGCCTTGAGGGAAAGCCTCGAGGGAAAGCCACAGATCCCTTGATCCACGCGATGGGAAGCGTGACACTGCTTCCACAGCTCGGGAGGAAAGCGCACGTGCATGCCCCCACTCGAGACGAGGACTGACTCCCCTGGGGAGACTCCAGAAGTACCCCAAGATCCATGTCAGCACTGGAGAATAATTCTCAGTTTACGGCCCCGACTTCACAAAAGGTCTTAGGCCCCAGCATTGAAGGAGAGGAATCCTGAGAGGCCAATAAGCAACTCGCACGGAGAGTGGCCTTTCCTGAGGCCACCAGATAGGGTCCCTGTGGTCCCCGTCGTAAATCGAGAGCACCTACCGCAACTCGAGAAAATCCTGGAGATTCTCCCCTCCAGGCTAGATGAGGCCCATTTCCGCTGAGGCGACTCGAGGCTAATCACATCTAACCTTTGGAACTTCCATAGGGTCCTTCACACCCTTGCTGCAACTCAAGAAGTTCCCCGACATACCCTTGTCCACTCGAGAGGAAGCGCGAGCGTCCCTTGCACATCCAGAGAAGGCCCTTTTCCTCCCTGTAGCTCGAGATGAGGGATCCTTTCCCTGCGTGGTCGGGAAAGAATTCCTGGCATTCCCGTCGCATCCAAGAGGAAGCGCTCTCCACAGGAAAGGCGAGAGGAACTCCAGGGTCGTGCCACCATTCCAAGAGTCCCCCAGA
This sequence comes from Capra hircus, assembly GCF_001704415.2. Classification (NCBI taxonomy): domain Eukaryota; kingdom Metazoa; phylum Chordata; class Mammalia; order Artiodactyla; family Bovidae; genus Capra; species Capra hircus. The sequence goes on from NW_017197579.1 coordinate 5,438, forward strand.
GGACTGAGTCCATTCCAAAGGAAACTCTTTTACCTGCACTGCCTTGACTGTCACGTCGAGGATCGACTCACACCACGGGGCACGTGGGACAGCCCTGTGTGTTAGCCTCGTGGGAAAGCCTCATGGGAAATCCTACAGGGAAAGCCACACATCCCTTGATCCACCCGTCGGGTAGCATGACACTGCTGCCACCTTTAGGGAGGAAAGCCCAAGTGCATTTCCCCACTCGAGACGAGGACTGACTCCCCTGGGGAGAGTCCAGAAGTACCCAAAAATCCACGTCAGCACTGGAGAGGAATCCTCAGTTTCCGGTCCCAACTCAACACAAGGTCTTTGACTCGGGAAATGCAAGCAGTTAAAAGATCTCTCCTTTGGAGCCTCGAGGGGGATCGGGCTTCTGGATGTGGGCGGGACCCTCGTGCTTCCTTTGAGTGTAGACGGGTATGTCGGGAAAGCTCTTGAGTTGCAGCAAGTGTGTGAAGGAACCATTGGAAGTTCCAGAGGTTAGGTGTGCTTAGCCTCTAGATGCGTCAGTGGAAATAGGCCTCATTTTGCCTGTAGGGGAGAACCTCCTGGATTTTCTCGAGTTACGGCAGGTGCTCTCGAATTACGACGGGGACCTCAGGGAACCTGTCTCGTGGCCTCAGGAAAGGCCAGTCCCCATGCAAGTTGCCAGGGGGACTCTCGGGATTCCTCTTGGGTCGATGCCGGGGCCTAAGACCTTGTGTGGAGTCGAGGCCGGATCCTGAGGATTCCTCTCCAGTGCTGACATGGTTCTTGGGGTACTTCTGGAGTCTCCCCAGGGAAGTCAGTCCTCGTCTCGAGTGTGGGCATGCACGTGCGCTTTCCTCCCGAGCTGTAGCAGCAGTGTCACGCTTCCTAACGCGTGGTCAAGGGATCTGTAGCTTTCACTCAAGTCTTTCCTTCAAGGCTTTCCCAAGAGTCTTTCCCACAGGGCTGTCCCACCTGCCACCATGGTGTGAGTCGATCCTCGGCTTGAAAGTCGAGGCAGTGCAGGGAAAACAGGTTCCTCTGGAATGGACTGTGACATCTGGGGGACTCTTGGAATGGTGGTACGACCCTGGAGTTCCGCTCGCCTTTCCTGTGGAGAGCGCCTCCTCTTGAGATGGGACGGGAACCCGGGAATTCTTTCCCGACCAAGCAGGGAAAGGATCCGTCATCTCGAGGTCCGAGGCAGAAACGGGGCTCCTCTGGATGTGGGCGGGACCCTCGTGCTTCCTCTGGAGTGGAGACGGTTATGTCGGGAACTTCTTGAGTTTCAGCAAGGTTGTGAAGGAACCTTTGGAATTTCCAGAGTTTAGGTGTGATTAGCCTCGAGTGCCTCAGCGGAAATTGGCCTCATCTTGCCTGGAGGGGAGAACCTCCTGGATTTTCTCGAATTGTGGCAGGTGTTCTCAACGTACGCTGGGACCTCAGGGACCCGCTCTGGTGGCGTCAGGAAAGGCCAGTTCCCATCCGAGTGGCTACGGGGCCTCTCAGGATTCCTCTCCCGTCGATGGTGGGGCCTAAGACCTTGTGTGAAACTCGAGGCCGGTACCTGAGGATTCCTCTCCCGTGGTGACATGGTTCTTGGGGTACTTCTTGAGTCTCCCCAGGGGTGTCAGTCCTCTTCTCAGCGGATCATGCAAGAACGCTTACCTCCTGAGCTGCAGTAGCAGTGTCACGCTGCCCGTCGCGTGATCAAGAGATCTATGTCTTTCCCTCGAGGTATTTCTCACGGGGCTTTCCCTCGAGGCTTTCCCACGAGGCTTTCCCACATCGCTGTCCCACGTGCCACCATGGTGCCAGTCGATCCTCGGCGTGAAAATCAAGGCAGTGCAGGGAAAACAGGTTCCTCTGGAATGGACTGAGACATCTGGGGACTCTTGGAATTGTGGCACGACCCTGGAGTTCCTCTCGCCTTTCCTGTGGAGAGCGCCTCTTCTTGAGATGCGGTGGAACGCCGGGAATACTTTCCCGACCAAGCAGGGAAAGTCCCGTGGTCCAGCCCCGGTGGATCCAGCGTGATTCGAAGGTGGGGACGTAGTCGTCGTCTTTGGAAATATACATATTTAATCCCAGATATAAAGAGATTAGAAATGGATTGTGTAGTAGGAAGATTATTGGAGAAAAAGAGGCTGAATAACTTGGATTACGTGGAATAGCATCCATCCTCCAGTAGAGAATTCAGCCAGAAAAACGGGAGCAAAAAAGAAGCGACATGGGGGAATCAGTCTTTCCGGAAACTGATCTGATTTCTTTATTTTTGGTTTTGCTTGTATACCTCTTGTTACACATAGGGATGAATACAGAGTCACGCAGGAGTCGGCATCCTGACCTTTATCAAAATCAGGTGCTTCACATAAATGTATAAAAAAAAGGTCTTAGGGATCTTACATCATCTTCTGGCCATGAATGAGACCTGCTGACATTTTATGATCCTTTCTTTCTGATAACCAAATAAACTTATTTCTTCCAAGGGTGTTTTTTCTTAAACCAGGCACCACCCTCCAAATAAAGTTACATTCCGTGTGTGAGTGTAGTGAGTTACAATAAAGAAAGGAATTTATTTAAC
>NW_017197580.1:0-8012 GCF_001704415.2 Capra hircus
CTGACATGGACCTTGGGTACTTCTGGAGTCTCCCAGGGGAGTCAGTCCTCGTCTCGAGTGTGGGCATGCAAGTGCGCTTTTTCTTCCCGAGCTTTAGCAGCAGTGTCACGCTTCCCTTCGCTTGGATCAAGGGATCTGTGCTTTCCTCGAGGGTTTCCCATGAGGCTTTCCCACGAGGCTTTCCCACAGGGTTTTCCCCCGTGCCACCCATGGTGTGAGTTGATCCTCGCTTGAAAGTCGAGGTGCAGGGAAAACAGGTTTCCCTGGAATAGACTGAGACATCTGGGGGACTCTGGGAATGGTGGCATGACCCTGGAGTTCTCTCGGCTTTCCTGTAGAGAGGGCCTCCTCTTGAGATGCGACGCAACCGCCGGGAATTCTTTCACGACGACGCAGGGAAACGATCCCTCTTCTCGAGCTTGGAGGCGGAAACTGGGCTCTCTCTGGATTGGGCGGGACTCTCGTGCTTCCTCTTGAGTGGAGACGGGTATGTCGGGGAACTTCTTGAGTTGCAGCAGGGGTGTGAAGGACCCTTTGGAAGTTCCAGAGGTTAGGTGTGATTAGCCTGGGGACGCCTCAGAGGAAATGGTCCTCATCTCCCGTGGAGGGGAGAACCTCCTGCATTTTCTTGAGTTGCTGCAGGTGTTCTCGCGTTACGACGGGGACCTCAGGGACCCGCTCTGGTGGCCTCAGGAAAGGCCAGTCCCCATGCGAGTTGCTCGGGGGCCTATCAGGATTCCTTTCCCATCGATGCCGGGGCCTAAGACCTTGTGGGGAGTCGGTGCCGGAACCTGAGAATTCCTCTCCAGTGCTGACTTGGAACTTGGGGTACTTCTGGAGACTCCACAGGGGAGTCAGTCCTTGTCCCGAGGTAGGGCATGCACGTGTGCTTTCCTCCCGAGCTGTAGCAGCAGTGTCACGCTCCCTTCGCGGGATCAAGGGATCTGTGGCTTTCCCTCCAGGCTTTCCCATGAGACTTTCCACGAGGCTTTCCCACAGAGCTGTCCCACGTGCCACCGTCGTGTGAGATGATCCTCGCTTGAAAGTCGAGGCAGTGCAGGGAAAACAGGTTTCCCTGGAATGGCCTGAGACATCTGGGGGACTCTGGGAATGGTGGAACGACCCTGGAGTTCCTCACGCCTTTCCTGTGTAAAGCGTCCCCTCTTGAGATGCGAGGGACCGCCGAGAATTCTTTCCCGACCACGCAGGGAAAGGATCCCTCCTCTCGAGCTAGGAGGCGGAAACGGGGCTCCTCTGGATGTGGGCGGGACTCTCGTGTTTCCTCTCGAGTGGAGACGGGTATGTCGGGGAACTTCTTGTGTTGCAGCAAGGATGTGAAGAACGTTTTGGAAGTTCCAGAGTTTAGGTATGATTAACCTGGGGACGCCTCAGAGGAAATGGGCCTCATCTCGCCTGGAGGGGAGAACCTCCTGGATTTTCTCGAGTTGCGGCAGGTGATCTCGACTTATGACGGGGACCTCAGGGACCCGCTCTAATGGCCTCAGGAAAGGCCAGTCCCCATGCTAGTTACTCGGGCCTCTCGGGATTCCTCTCCCGTCGATGCCGGGGCCTAAGACCTTGTTTGGAGTCGGTGCCGGAACGTGAGGATTCCTCTCCAGGGCTGACGTGGATATTGGGGTACTTCTGGACTCTCCTCAGGGTAGTCAGTCCTCGTCTCGAGTGGGGGCATGCACGTGTGCTTTCCTCCCGAGCTGTAGCAGCAGTGTCACACTTCCCTTCGGGTTGATCCAAAGCAACTGTGGCTTTCCCTCGAGGCTTTCCCACCAGGCTTTCCCTCGAGTCTTTCCAACGAGGCTTTTCCCACAGGGCTGTCCACGTGCCCCCGTGGTGTGAGTCGATCCTTGGCTTGAAAGTCGAGGCAGTGCAGGGAAAACAGGTTTCCCTGGAATGGACTGAGACATCTGGGGGGACGCTGGGAATGGGTGGCCCGACCCTGGATTTCCTCTCGCCTTTCCTGTGGAGATCGCCCCCTCTTTAGATGCGCCGGGAACACTGGGAACTCTTTCCCAATCACTGAGGGAAAGGATCCTCCTCTCGAGCTAGGAGGCGGAAACGGGCTCCTCTGGATGTGGGCGGGACTCTCGTGCTTCATCTCGAGTGGAGACGGGTATGTCAGGGAACTTCTTGAGTTGCAGCAAGGGTGTGAAGGCCCTTTGGAAGGTCCAGAGGTTAGGTGTGATTAGCCTCGAGTCGCCTCTGTGGAAATGGGCCTCATCTCGTCTGGAGGGAGAACCTCCTGGTTTTCTCGAGTTGTGGCAGGTTCTCTCGACTTATGACGGGGACCTCAGGGACTCGCTCTGGTGGCTTCAAGGAAGGCCAGTCCCCATGCGAGTTGGCTCGGGGGCCTCTCTGGGATTTCACTCCTATCGATGCCGGGGCCTAAGACCTTGTGTGGAGTCGGTGACAGGAACCTGAGGATTCCTCTCCAGTGCTGACATGGATCTTGGGGTACTTCTGGAGTCTCCCCAGGGGAGTCAGTCCTCGTCTCGAGTGGGGGCATGCACGTGCGCTTTCCTCCGAGACTGTAGCAGCAGTATCACGCTTCCCTTCTTGGTGGATATGGCGATCTGTGGCTTTCCCTCCGAGGCTTTCCCATGAGGCTTTCCCACGAGGCTTTCCCACAGGGCTGTCCCACGTGCCACCGTGGTGTGAGTCAATACTCGGCTTGAAAGTCCAGGCAGTGCAAGGGAAAACAGGTTTCCGTCGAAATGGACTGAGACATCTGGGGGACTCTGGGAATGGTGGCACGACCCTGGAGTTCCTCTCGCCTATCCTGTGGAGAGCGCTTCCTCTTGAGATGCGACCGGGAACCACGGGAATTCTTTCCCGTCCACTCAGAGAAAGGATCCCTTCTCTCGAGCTAGGAGGCGGAAACGGGGCTCCTCTGGATGTGGGCGGGACTCTTGTGCATCCTCTCGAGTGGAGACGGGTATGTCTGGGATCCTCTTGAGTTGCAGCAAGGGTGTGAAGGACCTTTTGGAAGTTCCAGAGGTTAGATGTGATTAGCCTCGAGAGGCCTCAGCGGAAATGGGCCTCATCTCGCCCGGATGGGAGAACCTCTTGGATTTTCTCCTGTTGGGCAGCTATTCTCGACTTACGATGGGGGACCTCAGGGACCCGCTTGGTGGCCTCAGGAAAGGCCAGTCCCCATGCGAGTTGCGCGGGGGCCTCTCGGGATTCCCCTCACGTCGATGCCGGGGCCTAAGACCTTGTGTGGAGTCGGTGCCGGATCCTTAGGATTCCCCTCCAGTGCTGACATGGATCTTGGGGTACTTCTGGAGTCTCCCCAGGGGGAGTCAGTCCTCGGTCTCAAGTGGGGGCATGCACGTGCGCTTTCCTCCCGAGATGTAGCAGCAGTGTCATGCTTCCCTTCGCGGGGATCAAGGGATCTGTGGCTTTCCCTCGAGGCTTTCCCACCAGGCTTTCCCACGAGGCTTTCCCACAGGGCTGTCCCACGTGCCACCGTGGTGTGTGTCGATCCTCGGCTTTGAAAGTGGAGGCAGTGCAGGGAATACAGCTTTCCCTGGAATGGACTGAGACATCTGGGGGACACTGGAACGGTTGCACGACCCTGGAGTTCCTCTCGCCTTTCCTGTGGAGAGCGCCTCCCCTTGAGATGCGACGGAAATGCCGGGAATTCTTTCCCGACCACGCAGGGAAAGGATCCCTCTCTCGAGTTTGGAGGCGGACACCGGGCTCCTCTGGATGTAGGCGGGACTCTCGTGCTTCCTCTCGAGTGAAGACGGGTATATCGGGAACTTCTTGAGTTGCAGCAAGGGTGTGAAGGACCCTTTTGAAGTTCCAGAGGTGAGGTGTGATTAGCCTCGAGACGCCTCAGCGGAAATGGGCCTCATCTCGCCTGGAGGGCACAATCTCCTGGATTTTCTCGAGTTGCTGCAGGTGCTCTCGACTTAAGACGGGAAGCTCAGGGACCCGCTGTGGTTGCGTCAGGAAAGGCCAGTCCCCATGGGAGTTGCTCGGGGGCCTCTCGGGCTTCCTCTCCCGTCGATGCAGGGGCCTAAGATCTTGTGTGGAGCCGGTGCAGGAACCTGAGGATTCCTCTCCAGTGCTGACATGGATCTTGGGGTAATTCTGGAGTCTCCCCAGGGGAGTCAGTCGTAGTCTCGAGTGGGGGCATGCACGTGCGATTTCCTCCAGAGCTGTAGCAGTAGTGTCACTCTTCCATTTCGCGTGGATCAAGGGATCTGTGGCTTTCCCTAGAGACTTTCCCACGAGGCTTTCCCACGGGGCTTTCCCACGAGGCTTTCCCACAGGGCTGTCCCACGTGCCACCGTGGTGTGAGTCGATCCTCGGCTAGAAAGTCAAGGCAGTGCAGGGAAAACAGGTTTCCCTGGAATGGACTGAGACATCTGGGGGACACTGCGAATGGTGGCACGACCCTTGAGTTCCTCTCGCCTTTCCTGTGGAGAGCGCCTCATCTTGAGATGGGACGGAACGCCGGGAATTCATTCCCAACCACACAGGGAAAGGATCCCTCCTCTCGAGCAACGAGCCGGAAACGGAGCTCCTCTGGATGTGGCCGGGACCCTCGTGCTTCCTCTTGAGTGGAGACGGGTATGTCGGGGAACTTCTTTAGTTGCAGCATGACTGTGAAAGACTCTTTAGAAGTTCCAGAGTTCACGTGTGATTAGCCTGGAGACACATCAGTGGAAACGGGCCTCATCTCACCTGCATGTGAGAACCTCCTGGATTTTACCGAGTTGCGGCAGGTGCTCTCGACTTATGACGGGGACCTCATGGACCCGCTCTGGTTACCTCAGGAAAGGCCAGTCCCCATGTGAGTTGCTAGAGGTCCTGTCGCTATTCCTCTCCCGTCGATGCCAGGGCCTAAGACCTTTGTGTGGAGTCGGGGCCGGAACCTGAGGATTCCTCTCCAGGGCTGACATGCATCTTGGGGTATTTCTGGAGTCTCCCCAGGGGAGTCAGTTCTCGTCTCGAGTAGGGGCATGCACGTGCACTTTCCTCCCGTGCTGTAGCAGCAGTGTCATGCTTCCTGTCGCGTGGATTAAGGGATCTGTGGCTTTCCCTGGAGGCTTTCCCACGAGGCTTTCCCACAGGGTTGTCACACGTGCCACCAGGTGTGAGTCGATCCTCAGCGTGAAAGTCGAAGCAGTGCAGGGAAAACAGGATCCTCTGGAATGGACTGAGACATCTGGGGGACTCTTGGAATGGTGGCACGACCCATGAGTTCCTCTCGCCTTTCCTGTGCAGCTCGCCTCCTCTTGAGATGCGTCGAAACGTCGGGAATTCTTTCCCGAGGAAGCAGGGAAGGATCCCTCATCTCGAGCTTGGAGGAGGAAACGGAGCTCCTCTGGCGGTTGCCGGACCCTCGTTCTTCCTCTGGAGTGGAGACGGGTATGTCGGGGAACTTCTTGAGTTTTAGCAAGGGTGTTTAGGACACTTTGGAAGTTCCAGAGTTTAGTTGTGATTACTCTCCGAGACGCCGCAGAGAAAATGGGCCTCATCTCGACTGGAGCAGAGAACCTCCTGGATTTTCTCGAGTTGCGGCAGGTACTCTCGACATACGACCGTGACCTCAGGGACAGTGTAGCAGATGTGTCACGCTTCCCGTCCCGGGGATCAAGGGATCTGTGGCTTTCCCTCGAGGCTTTCTCACAGGGCTGTCCCACATGCCACCATGGTGTGAGTGGATCCTCGGCGTGAAAGTTGAGGCAGTGCTGGGAAAACGGGTTCCTCTAAATGGACTGAGACATCTGGGGGACTCTTGAAATGGTGGCACGACCCTGGAGTTCCTCTTGCCTTTCCTATTGAGAACCCTTGCTCTTGAGATGCCATGGGAACGCCGAAAAATCTTTCCTGACTAAGCAGGATAGGATCCTTCATCTCGGAAACGGGGTTCCTCTGAATGTGGGCGGGACCCTCGTGCTTCCTCTCGTGTGGAGACGGGTATGTCGGGGAACTTCTTGAGTTGCAGCAAGGACCCTTTTTAATTTCCAGAGGTTAGGTGTGATGAGCCTCCAGACACCTCAGAGGAAATGGGCCTCATCCCGCCTGGAGGGGAGAACCTCCTGGATTTTACCCAGTTGCGGCAGGTGCTCTCGAGTTACGACGGGTCCTCAGGGACCCGCTCTGGTGGCCTCAGGAAAGGCCAGTCCCCATGCGAGTTACCAGGGGGCCTTTAGGGATTCCTCTCCCATCGATGCCGGTGCCTAAGACCTTGTGTGGAGTCGGGGCCAGACCCTGAGGATGCCTCTCCAGTGCTGACATGAATCTTTCCGTACTTCTGGAGTCTCACCAGGGGAGTCAGTCCTCATCTCGTGTGGGGGCATGCACCTGCCATTTCCTCACGACCTGCAGCAGCAGTGTCACGCTTGCCGACGTGTGGATCAAGGGATCTGTCGCTTTCCATTGAGGCTTTCCCACGAGGCTTTCCAACAGGGCTGTCCCACGTGCCACGGTGGTGTGAGTCGATCCTCGCGTGAACGTCGAGGCAGTGCAGGGAAAACAGTTTCTTCTGGAATGGACTTAGACATCTGGGGGACTCTTGGAATGCTGGCAAGGCCCTGGAGTTCCTCTCGTCTTTCCTGTGGAGAGCGCCTCCTCTTGAGATGCGACGGGAAGGCCGGGAATTCTTTCCCGACGACAAAGGGAAAGGATCCCTCTTCTCGAGCTACGAGGCGGAAACGGGGCTCCGCTGGATATGGGCGGGAACCTCGTCCTTCCTCTCGAGTGGATATGGGTATGTCGGAGAACTTCTTGACTTGCAGCAAGGGTGTGAAGGACCCTTTGGAAGTTCCAGAGGTTAGGTGTGATTAGCCTCGAGACGCCTCAGCGGAAATGGGCCTCATCTCGCCTGGAGGGGAGAACCTCCTGGATTTTCTCGAGTTGTGGCAGGTGCTCTCGAGTTACGACGGAGACCTCAGGGACCCGCTCTGGTGACCTCAGGAAAGGCCAGTCCCCATGCGAGGTGCTAGGGGGCCTCTCAGGATTCCTCTCCGGTCGATGCCGGGGGCCTAAGACCTTGTGTGGAGTCGGGACCGGAACCTGAGGATTCCTCTCCAGTGCTGACATGGATCTTGGCGTACTTCTGGAGTCTCCCAAGCTTGCGTCAGTCCTCGGCTCGAGTGGGGTCATGCACGTGCGCTTTCCTCCCGAGCGGTAGCAGCAGTGTCACGCTTCCCTTCTCGTGGATCAAGGAATCTGTGGCTTTCCCTGGAGTCTTTCCCATGAGGCTTTCCCACAAGGCTATTCCACTTGCCACCATGGTGTGAGTCGATCCTCGGCGTGAAAGTCGAACCAGTGCAGGGAAAACAGGAACCTCCTTCCCACAGTAGGGGATACACTGTCCCCTTGGGCGGGTATCTCCAGGGCACTCGCGCTGGGGGTTGCCCGCGGAGGTGCGGGCCTCAGGCTCCACGTGAGAAAAGCCCCAAATGGCATTAGCTGCCAGTCCAGACGCTGGCCCCTCAGGTCTCTGGCCGAGCCTTGGGCTCCAGGCAACTCAAAGCCCTCGGGGTGGCACTCTGGGACTGCTGTAGGGAAAGGATGCCAAGAGCCCACGGAGGAGTTGGGGAGGGGGCATGGGGGAAACGGAGGCGAGGACAGCGAGGGATCTAGGTGGAGGCGCTGGAGAGAGCGTCTGGTGTCCCGGAATGCCTCGGAGGAGCCAGCGGGGGACAGTCGAGGACCAGGGACCTGTGGAATGTGAAAAGGCGGGAAATCTCAGAGCAAGGCAGGCTGGGAAAGGGGCGTTGGTGGCCATTCAAAGGGACCTAGGGGTGTTTCCTGGGCGTGAGTTCCCTTGGCACTGCTGAGGGCCCCCTGATTGATCCACTCGGGGTTGAACCCACCCCCGCTGCGAGGGAGGGCCCAAAACCAAAGCCCCGAACTGCCCGCCCACCCCAACGGGGATCTTGGCGTCCAGGGCACAGCCGTGCCCGGAAAAGCCCACTCGTCCACGGGACTCCGTCCAGGGTCTCTGCTTGGAAAAGAGGCCAGGGGGCGGCCCC
>NW_017197581.1:0-8012 GCF_001704415.2 Capra hircus
TCACGGGAAAAGCCTAGTGGGAAAGCCTCGAGGGAAAAGCCACAGATCCCTTGATCCACGCGAAGGGAAGCGTGACACTGCTTCTACAGCTCGGGAGAAAGCGCACGTGCTTTGCCCCCACTCGAGACGAGGACTGATTCCCTGGGGAGACTCCAAAGTACGCCAAGATCCATGTCAGCACTGGAGAGGAATCCTCAGGTTCCGGCACTGAAAACACACATGGTCTTGTGCCCCGTCATCGATGGAGAATATCCGGAGACACCCCTGAGCAACTCGCATGGGGACTGGCCTTTCAGAGGCCACAAGATCGGGTCCCTGAGGTCCCCTTCGTAACTCGAAAGCACCTGCCGCAACTCGAGAGAATCCAGGAGGTTCTCCCGTCCAGGCGAGATGATGCCCATTTCCGTTGAGGCTCTCGAGGCTAATCACACCTAACCTCTGGAACTTCCAGAGGGTCCTTCACACCCTTGCTGCACCTCAAGAAGTTCCCCGACATACTCGTCTCCACTCGAGAGAAAGCACGAGAATCCCGCCCACATTCAGAGGAGCCCCGTTTCCGCCTCATAGCTCGAGAGGAGGGATCCTTTCCCTGCGTGTTCGGGACAGAATTCCCGGCGTTCCCGTCGCATCTCAAGAGGAGGCGCTCTCCACAGGAAAGGCGAGAGGAATTCCAGGGTCGTGTCACCATTCCCAGAGTCCCCAGATATCTCCGTCCATTCAGGGAAACCTGTTTTCCCTGCACTGCCTCGACTTTCAAGCCGAGGATCGACTCACACAACGGTGGCAGGTGGGACAGACCAGTGGAAAGCTCGTGGGAAAGCCTCGAGGGAAGGCTTCGAGGGAAAGCCACAGATCCCTTGATCCACGCGAAGGGAAACGTGACACTCCCGCTACAGCTCGGAGGAAATGGCACCTGCATGCCCCCAATGGAGACGAGTACTGACTCACCTGGGAGACTCCAGAAGTACCCCAAGATCCATATCAGCAGGGGAGAGGAATCTTAAGGTTCCGGCACCGACTCCACACAAGGTCTTACGCCCCACATCGACGGGAGAGGAATACCGAGAGGCCCACGAGCAACTCGCATGGGGACTGGCCTTTCCTGAGGCCACCAGAGCGGGTCTCTGAGGTCCCCGACCTAAGTCGAGAGCACCTGCCGCAACTCGAGAAAATCCAGGAGGTTCTCCCCTCCAGGAGAGATGAGGCCCATTTCCACTGAGGCGTCTCAAGGCTAATCACACCTAACCTCTGGAACTTCCAAAGGGTCCTTCACACCCTTGTGCAACTCAGGAAGTTCCCCTACATACCCGTCTCCACTCGAGAGGAAGCACGAATGTCCCGCCCACATCCAGAGGAGCCCCCTTTCCGCCTCCTAGCTCGAGAGGAGCGATCCTTTCCCTGCGTGGTCGGGAAAGAATTCCCGGCATTCCCGTCGAATCTCAAGAGGAGGCACTCTCCACGGGAAACGCGAGAGGAACTCCAGGGTCATGCCACCATTCCCAGAGTCCTCCAGATGTTTAAGTCCATTCCAGGGAAAACTGTTTTCCCTGCACTGTTTCGACTTTCAAGCAGAGGATCGACTCACACCACGGTGCCCCGTGGGACAGCCCTGTGGAAAGCCTCCTGGAAAGCCTCGTGGGAAAGCCTCGAGGGAAAGCCACAGATCCCTTGATCCACGAGAAGGGAAGCGTTACACTGCTGCTACAGCTCGAGAGAAAAGCGCACTTGTATGCCCCCACTCGAGACGACGACTGACTCCACTGAGGAGAGTCCAGAAGTTCCCCAAGATCCATTTCAGCACTGGAGAGGAATCCTCAGGTTCCGGAACCGACTCCACACAAGATCTTAGGCCCGGTATCGACGGAGAGGAATCCCGAGAGGCCCCGAGCAACTCGCATGGGGACTGGCCTATCCTGAGGCCACCAGAGCGGTTCCCTGAGGTCCCCATCGTAAGTCGAGAGCGCCTGCCGCAACTCGAGAAAATCCAGGAGGTTCTCCCCTCCAGGCGAGATGAGGCCCATTTCCGCTGAGGCTTCTCGAGGCTAATCACACCAAACCTCTGGATCCTCCAAAGGGTCCTTCAAACCCTTGCTGCAACTCAAGAAGTTCCCCGACATACCTGTCTCCACTCGAGAGGAAGCACGAGAGTTCCACCCACATCCACAGGAGCCCCGTTTCCACCTCCTGGCTCGAAAGGAGGATCCTTTCCTTGCTTGGTGGGGAAAGAATTCCTCGCGTTCCCGTCGCATCTCAAGAGGAGGCGCTCTCCACAGGAAAGGCGAGAGGAACACCAGGGTCGTGCCACCATTCCCAGAGTCCCCCAGATGTCTCAGTCCATTCCAGGGAAACCTGTTTTCCATTCACTGCCTCGACTTTCAAGCCGAGGATCGACTCACACCACGGTGGCACGTGGGACAGCCCTGTGGGAAAGCCTCGTGGGAAAGCCTGGTGGGAAAGCCTCGAGGGAAAGCCACAGATCCCTTGATCCACGAGAAGGGAAGCCTGACACTGCTGCTACAGCTCGGGAGGAAAACGCACGTGCATGCCCCACTCGAGACGAGGACTGACTCCCTCTAGAGACTCCAGAAGTACCCCAAGATCCATGTCAGCACTGGAGAGGAATCCTCAGGTTCCGGCACCGACTCCACACAAGATCTTAGGCCCGGCATCGTGGGGAGAGGAATCCCGAGAGGCCCCCCGAGCAACTCGCATGGGGACTGGCCTTTCCTGAGGCCACCAGAGCGGGTCCCTGAGGTCCCCGTCGTAAGTCGAAAGCACCTGCCGCAACTCGAGAAAATCCAGGAGGTTCTCCCCTCCAGGCGAGATTTGGCCCATTTCCGCTGAGGCGTCTCGAGACTAATCACCCCTAACCTCTGGAACTTCCAAAGGGTCCTTCACACCCTTGCTGCAACTCAAGAAGTTCCCCGACATACCCGTCTCCACTCTCGAGGAAGCACGAGAATCCCGCCCACATCCAGAGGAGCCACGTTTCCGCCTCCTAGCTCGAGAGGAGGGATCCTTTCCCTGCGTGGTCGCGAAAGAGTTCCCGGCGTTCCCGTCGCATCTCAAGAGGAGGCGCTCTCCACAGGAAAGGCAAGATGAACTCGAGGGTCGTGCCACCATTCCCAGAGTCCGCCAGAAAATTCCTTGTCGGGAATTTTATTGGCCTTCCGCGTAAACCTAGCTATTCAACCTTTTTCCTCCAGTTAGTCTTCTTACTACCCTATAATTTCTTTATCTAATCTTACATTAATAAATACACAAGACTTTCCACGTCAACGCCGTCCATCCGTCGAATTCCCTGGATGCAGCGGGGCTGGACACCGGCACACTGAGATATCTGGGGGACTCTTGGAATGATGGCACAACACTGGAGTTTCTCTCGCCTTTCCTGTGGAGAGCGCCTCCTCATGAGATGCGACGGGAACACCGGGAATTCTTTCCGGAACATACAAGGAAAGGATACCTGACCGCGAGGTACGAGGCGGAAACGGGGCTCCTCTGCATGTGGGCGGGACTCTCGTGCTTCCTCTCGAGTGGAGTCAGGTATGTTGGGGAACTTCTTGAGTTGTAGCAAGTGTGTGAAGGACCCTTTGGAAGTTCCAGAGGTTAGGTATGATTAGCCTCCAGACGCCTCAGAGGAAAAGGGCCTCATCTCGCCTGGAGGGGAGAACCTCCTGGATTTTCTCGAGTTGCGGCTGGTGCTTTCGACTTACGACGGGGACCTCAGGGACCCGCTCTGGTGTCCTCAGGAAAGGCCAGTCCCCATGCGAGTTGCTCGGGGGCCTCTCGGGATTCCTCTCCCTTCGACGCCGGGGCCTAAGACCTTGTGTGGAGTCGGTGCCGGAACCTGAGGATTCCTCTCCAGTGCTGAAATGCATCTTGCGGTACTTCTGGAGACTCCCCAGGGGAGTTAGTCCTCGTCTCGAGTGGGGCATGCACGTTCGCTTTCCTCCCGAGCTGTAGCAGAACTGTCTCGCTTCCCTTCGCTTGGATCAAGGGATCTGTGGCTTTCCCTCGAGGCTTTCCCACGAGGCTTTCCCACGAGCTTTCCCACAAGGCTGTCCCACGTGTCACCATCGTGTGAGTCGGTCCTCCCCGTGAACGTCGAGGCAGTGCAGGGTAAACAAGTTCCTCTGGAAAGGACTGAGACATCTGGGGGACTCTTGGAATGGTGGAACGACCCTGGAGTTCCTCTCACCTTTCTTGTGGAGCGTGCCTCCTCTTGAGATGCGACAGGTACGACAGGAATTTTTCCCGGCCAATCAGGGAAAGGATCCCTCATCTTGAGCCAGGAGGGGGAATTGGGGCTCCTCTGGATGTGGGTGGTACCCTGTTGATTCCTATGGAGTGGCGACGGGTCTCTCGTGGAACCTCTTGAGTTGCAGCTAGGGTGTGAAGGACCCTTTGGAAGTTCCAGACGTTAGGTGTGATTAGCGTCGAGACGCCTCAGTGGAAATGGGCCTCATCTCGCCTGGAGGGGAGAACCTAATGGATTTTCTCGAGTTGCGGCAGGTGCTCTCGACTTACGACGGGGACCTCAGGGACCCGCTCTGGTGGCGTCAGGAAAGGCCAGGCGCCATGCGAGTTGCTCGGGGCCTCTCAGGATTCCTCTCCCTTCGATGCCGGGGCCTAAGACCTTGTGTGGAGTCGGTGCCGGAACCTGAGGATTCCTCTCCAGTGTGGAAATGGATCTTGGGGTACTTCTGGAGTCTCCCCAGGGGAGTTAGTCGTCGTCTTGTGTGGGGGCATGAACGTGCGCTTTCCTCCCGGGCTGTAGCAGCAGTGTCATGCTTCCCATCGAGTGGATCAAGGGATTAGTGGCTTTCCCTCGAGTCTTATCCACAGTGCTGTCCCAAGTTCCACCCGTGGTGTGAGTCGATCCTCGACTGGAAAGTCGACGCAGTGCAGGGAAAACAGGTTTCCCTGGAATGGACGGAGACATCTGGAGGACTATGGGAATGGTGGCACGACCCTGGAGTTCCTCTCGCCTTTCCTGTGGAGAGCGCCTCCTCTTGAGATGTGACGGAAACGCCGGGATTTCTTTCCAACCACGCAGGGAAAGGATGACTCCTTAGAACTAGGAGGCGGAAACGGGGCACCTCTGGATGTGGGCGAGACTCTCGTGCTTCCTCTCGAGTGGAGACGGGTATGTCGGGGGACTTCTTGAGTTGCAGCAAGGGTGTGAAGGAACCTTTGGAAGTTCAAGAGGTTAGGTGTGATTAGCCTCGAGACGCCTCAGCGGAAATGGGCCTCATCTCCCTGGAGGGGAGAACCTCCTGGATTTTCTCGAGTTGCGGCAGGTACTCTCGACTTACGACTGGGACCTCAGGGACCCGCTCTGGTGGCCTCAGGAAAGGCCATTCCCCATGCCAGTTTCTCGGGGCCCTCTCGGGATTCCTTTCCGGTCGATGCCGGGGCCTAAGACCTTGTGTGGAGTCGGTGCCGGAACCTGAGGATTCCTCTCCGGTGCTGACATGGATCTTAGGGTATTTCTGGAGTCTCCCCAGTGGAGTCAGTCTTCGTCTCGAATTGGGGCATGCACGTGCGATTTCCTCTCGAGCTGTAGCAGCAGTGTCACGCTTCCCTTCGCGTGGATCAAGGGATCTGTGGCTTTCCCTCGAGGCTTTCCCAGGATGCTTTCCCACAGGGCTGTCCCACGTGCCACCGTGGTGTGAGTCGATCCTCGGCTTGAAAGTCGAGGCAGTGCAGGGAAAACAGGTTTCCCTAAATGGACTGAGACATCTGGGGTACTCTGGGAATGGTGGCACGACCCTGGAGTTCCTCTCGCCTTTCCTCTGGAGAGCACCTAGTCTTGAGATGCGACGGGAATGCCGGACATTCTTTCCCGACCACGCAGGGAAAGATCCCTCCTCTCGAGCTAGGAGGCGGAAACGGCGCTCCTCTGGATGAGGGAGGGACTCTCGTGATTCCTCTCGAGTGGAGATGGGTATGTCGGGGAACTTCTTGACTTGCAGCAAGGGTGTGAAGGACCCTTTGGAAGTTCCAGAGGTTAGGTGTGATTAGCCTCGAGACGCCGCCGCGGAAATGGGCCTAATCTCGCCTGGATGGGAGAACCTCCTGGATTTTCTCGAGTTGCGGCAGGTGCTCTCGACTTATGACGGGGACCTCAGGGACCCGCTCTGGTGGCCTCAGGAAAGGACAGTCCCCAGCGAGTTGGTCGGCGGCATCTCGGGATTCCTCTCCTGTCGATGCCGGGGCCTAACACCTTGTGTGGAGTCGGTGCCGGAACCTGAGGATTCCTCTCCGGTGCTGACATGGATCTTAGGGTATTTCTGGAGTCTCCCCAGGGGAGTCAGTCCTTGTCTCGAATTGGGACATTCACGTGCGATTTCCTCTCGAGCTGTAGCAGCAGTGTCACGCTTCCCTTCGCGTGGATCAAGGGATCTGTGGCTTTTTCCTCGAGGCTTGCCCAGGAGGCTTTCCCACAGGGCTGTCCCACGTGCCACCGTGTTGTGAGTCAATCCTCGGCTTGAAAGTCGAGGCAGTGCAGGGAAACAGGTTTCCCTGGAATGGACTGAGACATCTGGGGGACTCTGGGAATGGTGGCACGACCCTGGAGTTCCTCTCGCCTTTCCTGTGGAGAGCGCCTCCTCTTGAGATGCGACGGAAACGCCGGGAATTCTTCCCGACCACGCAGGGGAAGGATCCCTCCTCTCGAGCTAGGAGGCGGAAACGGGGCTCCTCTGGATGAGGGCGGGACTCTCGTGCTTCCTCTCGAGTTGAGCCGGGTATGTCGCGGAACTTCTTGAGTTGCAGCAAGGGTGTGAAGGACCCTTTGGAAGTTCCAGAGGAAAGGTGTGATTAGCCTCGAGACGCCTCAGCGGAAATGGGCCTCACCTCGCCTGGAGGGGAGAACCTCCTGGATTTTCTCGAGTTGCGGCAGGTGCTCTCAACTTACGACGGGGACCTCAGGGACCCCCTCTGGTGGCCTCAGGAAAGGCCAGTCCCCATGCGAGTTGCTCGGGGGCCTCTCAGGATTCCTCTCCCGTCGATGCCGGGGCCTAAGACTGCCGGGAGCCAGTGTGAGGAAGCACGCCAGTGACAAGGTTATGAGGAAGGAAGCTGACATATGCAAGGCGTGCTCAGACTTCAGGGACCCCTCTGGAAATTTTTAAGCATGTACCCCAACAAAAATCTGCCGGTTTTTGTGCTCTGCTTTTTCACTCTTCTGACCTTTTCTGGAAAAAGTCAATTCAGCGCGTTAGTCTTCTGCATTTGAAAGAGTGTTTCAATCCAAAAACCCTCTGATGGCTTTCTAGCCTGCCTGTAGGACTCGTACAGCTGCGCTTGTGATTGTTTGAGGCCTCCTGACCGCAGGAGGCACAGGAAGCTTAAAACATCCTAGGAATGCAGGAGCTTTCAGGAGTCAAAATCTTTAGAATAGGACTGATTAAAAGTTTCATTTTTTGGGTCAATGCTTGCTGCCAAATTTTTCATATCCTTTATTTTTAGATATAGTTGGTATATAGAAAAACAAGTAGTAGACCTGGTATTAGCAACATTAGATCTTTGAGTTAAGTAGCTTCTTTGTTATAACCCACTGCACCTTTGTTCTATAGAGATGTAACTTTAATGCTTTAAGGAGATGCAGATTAAAGAAAAACACTTCAGGGAAACAAAATTAACATTCATTAAGGAAGAGAGCCAAAAAGTGTTAACAAGCCTCTTGGCCAGAAGATAATGTAAATCACCTGAGACCTTTTGTATACAAAATGATATACAGTAAGAATCTGGGTTGTGAACGCTACATAATTTTGTGTTATCCATTGATCTCCATGTTTTATCAAAAGTATAAAAGGCCTTCTGAACAATAAAGGAGGAGGCCAGGGGCCGGGGGCCAGTTTCTTGGACCAGCTTCTCGAACTAGTCTCTCAGCCTGGTTTCTTGGGACTCTGGCTCCCCCCGTGTCTTTCTCTCTCTTTCTTCTTCTCTACCTTTCCTTCTCTCTTTCCCCACCAGGCTCGCCAGGTCTACTTACGGCTGTTACC
>NW_017197582.1:0-19947 GCF_001704415.2 Capra hircus
GCGTTCACAACCCAGATTCTTTCTGTATATCATTTTGTATACAAAAGGTCTCAGGTGATTTACATTATCTTCTGGCCAAGAGGCTTGTTAACACTTTTTGGCTCTCTTCCTTAATGAATGTTAATTTTGTTTCCCCTGAAGTGTTTTTCTTTAATCTGCATCTCCTTAAAGCATTAAAGTTACATCTCTATAGAAAAAAAGTGCAGGTTGGGTCTCTACTACTTGTTTTTCTATATACCAACTATATCTAAAAATAAAGGATATGAAAATTTGGCAGCAAGCATTGACCCAAAAAATGAAACTTTTAATCAGTCCTATTCTAAAGATTTTGACTCCTCGGAAGCTCCTGCATTCCTAGGATGTTTAAGCTTCCTGTGCCTCCTGCGGTCAGGAGGCCTCAAACAATCACAAGCGCAGCTGTACGAGTCCTACAGGCAGGCTAGAAAGCCATCAGAGGGTTTTTGGATTGAAACACTCTTTCAAATGCAGAAGACTAACGCCCTGAATTGACTTTTTCCAGAAAAGGTCAGAAGAGTGAAAAAGCAGAGCACAAAAACCGGCAGATTTTTGTTGGGGTACATGCTTAAAAATTTCCAGAGGGTCCCTGAAGTCTGAGCACGCCTTGCGTATGTCAGCTTCCTTCCTCATAACCTTGTCACGGGCGGGCTTCCTCACACTGGCTCCCGGCAGTCTTAGGCCCCGGCATCGACGGGAGAGGAATCCCGAGAGGCCCCGAGCAACTCGCATGGGGACTGGCCTTTCCTGAGCCACCAGAGCGGGTCCCTGAGGTCCCCGTCGTAAGTCGAGAGCACCTGCCGCAACTCGAGAAAATCCAGGAGGTTCTCCCCTCCAGGCGAGATGAGGCCCATTTCCGCTGAGGCGTCTCGAGGCTAATCACACCTAACCTCTGGAACTTCCAAAGGGTCCTTCACACCCTTGCTGCAACTCAAGAAGTTCCCCGACATACCCGTCTCCACTCGAGAGGAAGCACGAGAGTCCGCCCACATCCAGAGGAGCCCCGTTTCCGCCTCCTAGCTCGAGAGGAGGGATCCTTTCCCTGCGTGGTCGGGAAAGAATTCCCGTTCCCGTCGCATCTCAAGAGGAGGCGCTCTCCACAGGAAAGGCGAGAGGAACTCCAGGGTCGTGCCACCATTCCAGAGTCCCCCAGATGTCTCAGTCCATTCCAGGGAAACCTGTTTTCCCTGCACTGCCTCGACTTTCAAGCCGAGGATCGACTCACACCACGGTGGCACGTGGACAGCCCTGTGGGAAAGTGGGAAAGCCTCGTGGGAAAGCCTCGAGGGAAAGCCACAGATCCCTTGATCCACGCGAAGGAAGCGTGACACTGCTGCTACAGCTCGGGGAGAAAGCGCACGTGCATGCCCCCACTCGAGACGAGGACTGACTCCCCTGGGGAGACTCCAGAAGTACCCCAAGATCCATGTCAGCACTGGAGAGGAATCCTCAGGTTCCGGCACCGACTCCACACAAGGTCTTAGGCCCGGCATCGACGGAGAGGAATCCCGAGAGGCCCCCGAGCAACTCGCATGGGGACTGGCCTTTCCTGAGGCCACCAGAGCGGTCCCTGGTCCCCGTCGTAAGTCGAGAGCACCTGCCGCAACTCGAGAAAATCCAGGAGGTTCTCCCCTCCAGGCGAGATGAGGCCCATTTCCGCTGAGGCGCTCGAGGCTAATCACACCTAACTCTGGAACTTCCAAAGGGTCCTTCACACCCTTGCTGCAACTCAAGAAGTTCCCCGACATACCCGTCTCCACTCGAGAGGAAGCACGAGAGTCCGCCCACATCCAGAGGAGCCCGTTTCCGCCTCCTAGCTCGAGAGGAGGGATCCTTTCCCTGCGTGTCGGGAAAGAATTCCGGCGTTCCCGTCGCATCTCAAGAGGAGGCGCTCTCCACAGGAAAGGCGAGAGGAACTCCAGGGTCGTGCCACCATTCCCAGAGTCCCCAGATGTCTCAGTCCATTCCAGGGAAACCTGTTTTCCCTGCACTGCCTCGACTTTCAAGCCGAGGATCGACTCACACCACGGTGGCACGGGAAAGCCCTCGTGGGAAAGCCTCGTGGAAAGCCTCGAGGGAAAGCCCAGATCCCTTGATCCACGCGAAGGGAAGCGTGACACTGCTGCTACAGCTCGGAGGAAAGCGCACGTGCATGCCCCCACTCGAGACGAGGACTGACTCCCTGGGGAGACTCCAGAAGTACCCCAAGATCCATGTCAGCACTGGAGAGGAATCCTCAGGTTCCGGCACCGACTCCACACACAAGTCTTAGGCCCGGCATCGACGGAGAGGAATCCCGAGAGGCCCCGAGCAACTCGCATGGGGACTGGCCTTTCCTGAGGCCACCAGAGCGGGTCCCTGAGGTCCCCGTCGTAAGTCGAGAGCACCTGCCGCAACTCGAGAAAAATCCAGGAGGTTCTCCCCTCCAGGCGAGATGAGGCCCATTTCCGCTGAGGCGTCTCGAGGCTAATCACACCTAACCTCTGGAACTTCCAAAGGGTCCTTCACACCCTTGCTGCAACTCAAGAAGTTCCCCGACATACCCGTCTCCACTCGAGAGGAAGCACGAGAGTCCCGCCCACATCCAGAGGAGCCCCGTTTCCGCCTCCTAGCTCGAGAGGAGGGATCCTTTCCCTGCGTGGTCGGGAAAGAATTCCCGGCGTTCCCGTCGCATCTCAAGAGGAGGCGCTCTCCACAGGAAAGGCGAGAGGAACTCCAGGGTCGTGCCACCATTCCCAGAGTCCCCCAGATGTCTCAGTCCATTCCAGGGAAACCTGTTTTCCCTGCACTGCCTCGACTTTCAAGCCGAGGATCGACTCACACCACGGTGGCACGTGGGACAGCCCTGTGGAAAGCCTCGTGGGAAAGCCTCGAGGGAAAGCCACAGATCCCTTGATCCACGCGAAGGGAAGCGTGACACTGCTGCTACAGCTCGGGAGGAAAGCGCACGTGCATGCCCCACTCGAGACGAGGACTGACTCCCCTGGGGAGACTCCAGAAGTACCCCAAGATCCATGTCAGCACTGGAGAGGAATCCTCAGGTTCCGGCACCGACTCCACACAAGTCTTAGGCCCGGCATCGACGGGAGAGGAATCCGAGAGGCCCCGAGCAACTCGCATGGGACTGGCCTTTCCTGAGGCCACCAGAGCGGGTCCCTGAGGTCCCCGTCGTAAGTCGAGAGCACCTGCCGCAACTCGAGAAAATCCAGGAGGTTCTCCCCTCCAGGCGAGATGAGGCCCATTTCCGCTGAGGCGTCTCGAGGCTAATCACACCTAACTCTGGAACTTCCAAAGGGTCCTTCACACCCTTGCTGCAACTCAAGAAGTTCCCCGACATACCCGTCTCCACTCGAGAGGAAGCACGAGAGTCCCGCCCACATCCAGAGGAGCCCCGTTTCCGCCTCCTAGCTCGAGAGGGAGGATCCTTTCCCTGCGTGGTCGGGAAAGAATTCCCGGCGTTCCCGTCGCATCTCAAGAGGAGGCGCTCTCCACAGGAAAGGCGAGAGGAACTCCAGGGTCGTGCCACCATTCCCAGAGTCCCCCAGATGTCTCAGTCCATTCCAGGGAAACCTGTTTTCCCTGCACTGCCTCGACTTTCAAGCCGAGGATCGACTCACACCACGGTGGCACGTGGGACAGCCCTGTGGAAAGCCTCGGAAAGCCTCGTGGGAAAGCCTCGAGGAAAGCCACAGATCCCTTGATCCACGCGAAGGGAAGGACACTGCTGCTACAGCTCGGAGGAAAGCGCACGTGCATGCCCCACTCGAGACGAGGACTGACTCCCCTGGGAGACTCCAGAAGTACCCAAGATCCATGTCAGCGGAAAGAGGAGAACCTGAGGATTCCTCTCAGTGCTGACATGGATCTTGGGGTACTTCTGGAGTCTCCCCAGGGAGTCAGTCCTCGTCTCGAGTGGGGGCATGCACGTGCGCTTTCCTCCCGAGCTGTAGCAGCAGTGTCGCTTCCCTTCGCGTGGATCAAGGGATCTGTGGCTTTCCCTCGAGGCTTTCCCACGAGGCGAGGCTTTCCCACAGGGCTGTCCCACGTGCCACCGTGGTGTGAGTCGATCCTCGGCTTGAAAGTCGAGGCAGTGCAGGGAAAACAGGTTTCCCTGGAATGGACTGAGACATCTGGGGACTCTGGGAATGGTGGCACGACCCTGGAGTTCCTCTCGCCTTTCCTGTGGAGAGCGCCTCCTCTTGAGATGCGACGGGAACGCCGGGAATTCTTTCCCGACCACGCAGGGAAAGGATCCCTCCTCTCGAGCTAGGAGGCGGAAACGGGCTCCTCTGGATGTGGGCGGACTCTCGTGCTTCCTCTCGAGTGGAGACGGGTATGTCGGGAACTTCTTGAGTTGCAGCAAGGGTGTGAAGGACCCTTTGGAAGTTCCAGAGTTAGTGTGATTAGCCTCGAGACGCCTCAGCGGAAATGGGCCTCATCTCGCCTGGAGGGGAGAACCTCCTGGATTTTCTCGAGTTGCGGCAGGTGCTCTCGACTTACGACGGGGACCTCAGGGACCCGCTCTGGTGGCCTCAGGAAAGGCCAGTCCCCATGCGAGTTGCTCGGGGCCTCTCGGGATTCCTCTCCGTCGATGCCGGGGCCTAAGACCTTGTGTGGAGTCGGTGCCGGAACCTGAGGATTCCTCTCCAGTGCTGACATGGATCTTGGGGTACTTCTGGAGTCTCCCCAGGGGAGTCAGTCCTCGTCTCGAGTGGGGCATGCACGTGCGCTTTCCTCCCGAGCTGTAGCAGCAGTGTCACGCTTCCCTTCGCGTGGATCAAGGGATCTGTGGCTTTCCCTCGAGGCTTTCCCACGAGGCTTTCCCACAGGGCTGTCCCACGTGCCACCGTGGTGTGAGTCGATCCTCGGCTTGAAAGTCGAGGCAGTGCAGGGAAAACAGGTTTCCCTGGAATGGACTGAGACATCTGGGGACTCTGGAATGGTGGCACGACCCTGGAGTTCCTCTCGCCTTTCCTGTGGAGAGCGCCTCCTCTTGAGATGCGACGGGAACCGGGAATTCTTTCCCGACCACGCAGGGAAAGGATCCCTCCTCTCGAGCTAGAGGCGGAAACGGGCCTCTGGATGTGGGCGGGACTCTCGTGCTTCCTCTCGAGTGGAGACGGGTATGTCGGGAACTTCTTGAGTTGCAGCAAGGTGTGAAGGACCCTTTGGAAGTTCCAGAGGTTAGGTGTGATTAGCCTCGAGACGCCTCAGAAATGGGCCTCATCTCGCCTGGAGGGAGAACCTCCTGGATTTTCTCGAGTTGCGGCAGGTGCTCTCGACTTACGACGGGGACCTCAGGGACCCGCTCTGGTGGCCTCAGGAAAGGCCAGTCCCCATGCGAGTTGCTCGGGGGCTCTCGGGATTCCTCTCCCGTCGATGCCGGGGCCTAAGACCTTGTGTGGAGTCGTGCCGGAACCTGAGGATTCCTCTCCAGTGCTGACATCTTGGGTACTTCTGGAGTCTCCCCAGGGAGTCAGTCCTCGTCTCGAGTGGGGCATGCACGTGCGCTTTCCTCCGAGCTGTAGCAGCAGTGTCACGCTTCCCTTCGCGTGGATCAAGGGATCTGGGCTTTCCCTCGAGGCTTTCCCACGAGGCTTTCCCACAGGGCTGTCCCACGTGCCACCGTGGTGTGAGTCGATCCTCGGCTTGAAAGTCGAGGCAGTGCAGGGAAAACAGGTTTCCCTGGAATGGACTGAGACATCTGGGGGACTCTGGGAATGGTGGCACGACCCTGGAGTTCTCTCGCCTTTCCTGTGGAGAGCGCCTCCTCTTGAGATGCGACGGGAACGCCGGGAATTCTTTCCCGACCACGCAGGGAAAGGATCCCTCCTCTCGAGCTAGGAGGCGGAAACGGGGCTCCTCTGGATGTGGGCGGGACTCTCGTGCTTCCTCTCGAGTGGAGACGGGTATGTCGGGGAACTTCTTGAGTTGCAGCAAGGGTGTGAAGGACCCTTTGGAAGTTCCAGAGGTTAGTGTGATTAGCCTCGAGACGCCTCAGCGGAAATGGGCCTCATCTCGCCTGGAGGGGAGAACCTCCTGGATTTTCTCGAGTTGTGGCAGGTGCTCTCGACTTACGACGGGGACCTCAGGGACCCGCTCTGGTGCCTCAGGAAAGGCCAGTCCCCATGCGAGTTGCTCGGGGGGCCTCTCGGATTCCTCTCCCGTCGATGCCGGGGCCTAAGACCTTGTGTGGAGTCAGTGCCGGAACCTGAGGATTCCTCTCCAGTGCTGACATGGATCTTGGGGTACTTCTGGAGTCTCCCCAGGGGAGTCAGTCCTCGTCTCGAGTGGGGCATGCACGTGCGCTTTCCTCCCGAGCTGTAGCAGCAGTGTCACGCTTCCCTTCGCGTGGATCAAGGGATCTGTGGCTTTCCCTCGAGGCTTTCCCACGAGGCTTTCCCACAGGGCTGTCCCACGTGCCACCGTGGTGTGAGTCGATCCTCGGCTTGAAAGTCGAGGCAGTGCAGGGAAAACAGGTTTCCCTGGAATGGACTGAGACATCTGGGGGACTCTGGAATGGTGGCACGACCCTGGAGTTCCTCTCGCCTTTCCTGTGGAGAGCGCCTCCCTTGAGATGCGACGGGAACCGGGAATTCTTTCCCGACCACGCAGGGAAAGGATCCCTCCTCTCGAGCTAGGAGGCGGAAACGGGGCTCCTCTGGATGTGGGCGGGACTCTCGTGCTTCTCTCGAGTGGAGACGGGTATGTCGGGGAACTTCTTGAGTTGCAGCAAGGGTGTGAAGGACCCTTTGGAAGTTCCAGAGGTTAGGTGTGATTAGCCTCGAGACGCCTCAGCGGAAATGGGCCTCATCTCGCCTGGAGGGGAGAACCTCCTGGATTTTCTCGAGTTGCGGCAGGTGCTCTCGACTTACGACGGGGACCTCAGGGACCCGCTCTGGTGGCCTCAGGAAAGGCCAGTCCCCATGCGAGTTGCTCGGGGCCTCTCGGGATTCCTCTCCCGTCGATGCCGGGGCCTAAGACTGCCGGGAGCCAGTGTGAGGAAGCCCGCCCGTGACAAGGTTATGAGGAAGGAAGCTGACATACGCAAGGCGTGCTCAGACTTCAGGGACCCCTCTGGAAATTTTTAAGCATGTACCCCAACAAAAATCTGCCGGTTTTTGTGCTCTGCTTTTTCACTCTTCTGACCTTTTCTGGAAAAAGTCAATTCAGGGCGTTAGTCTTCTGCATTTGAAAGAGTGTTTCAATCCAAAAACCCTCTGATGGCTTTCTAGCCTGCCTGTAGGACTCGTACAGCTGCGCTTGTGATTGTTTGAGGCCTCCTGACCGCAGGAGGCACAGGAAGCTTAAAACATCCTAGGAATGCAGGAGCTTTCGAGGAGTCAAAATCTTTAGAATAGGACTGATTAAAAGTTTCATTTTTTGGGTCAATGCTTGCTGCCAAATTTTCATATCCTTTATTTTTAGATATAGTTGGTATATAGAAAAACAAGTAGTAGACCTGGTATTAGCAACATTAGATCTTTGAGTTAAGTACCTTCTTTGTTATATATAGAGATGCCCTTTTTTGGCTCTCTTCCTTAATGAATGTTAATTTTGTTTCCCCTGAAGTGTTTTTCTTTAATCTGCATCTCCTTAAAGCATTAAAGTTAATCTCTATAGAACAAAGGTGCAGTGGGTTATAACAAAGAAGGTACTTAACTCAAAGATCTAATGTTGCTAATACCAGGTCTACTACTTGTTTTTCTATATACCAACTATATCTAAAAATAAAGGATATGAAAATTTGGCAGCAAGCATTGACCCAAAAATGAAACTTTTAATCAGTCCTATTCTAAAGATTTTGACTCCTCGGAAGCTCCTGCATTCCTAGGATGTTTTAAGCTTCCTGTGCCTCCTGCGGTCAGGAGGCCTCAAACAATCACAAGCGCAGCTGTACGAGTCCTACAGGCAGGCTAGAAAGCCATCAGAGGGTTTTTGGATTGAAACACTCTTTCAAATGCAGAAGACTAACGCCTGAATTGACTTTTTCCAGAAAAGGTCAGAAGAGTGAAAAAGCAGAGCACAAAAACCGGCAGATTTTTGTTGGGGTACGTGCTTAAAAATTTCAGAGGGTCCCTGAAGTCTGAGCACGCCTTGCGTATGTCAGCTTCCTTCCTCATAACCTTGTCACGGGCGGGCTCCTCACACTGGCTCCCGGCAGTCTTAGGCCCCGGCATCGACGGGAGAGGAATCCCGAGAGGCCCCCGAGCAACTCGCATGCGGACTGGCCTTTCCTGAGGCCACCAGAGCGGGTCCCTGAGGTCCCCGTCGTAAGTCGAGAGCACCTGCCGCAACTCGAGAAAATCCAGGAGGTTCTCCCCTCCAGGCGAGATGAGGCCCATTTCCGCTGAGGCATCTCGAGGCTAATCACACCTAACCTCTGGAACTTCCAAAGGGTCCTTCACACCCTTGCTGCAACTCAAGAAGTTCCCCGACATACCCGACTCCACTCGAAAGAAGCACGAGAGTCCCGCCCACATCCAGAGGAGCCCCGTTTCCGCCTCCTAGCTCGGAGGGGAGGGATCCTTTCCCTGCGTGGTCAGGAAAGAATTCCCGGCATTTCCGATCGCATCTCAAGGGGAGGCGCTCTCAAAGGAAAGGCGAGAGGAACTCCAGGGTCGTGCCACCATTCCCAGAGTCCCCCAGATGTCTCAGTCCATTCCAGGGAAACCTGTATTCCCTGCACTGCTCCACTTTCAAGACGAGGATCGACTCACACCACGGTGGCACGTGGACAGCCCTGTGGGAAAGCCTCGTGGGAAAGCCTCGAGGGAAAGCCACAGATCCCTTGATCCACGCGAAGGGAAGTGCGACACTGCTGCTACAGCTCGGAAGGAAAGCGCACGTGCATGCCCCACTTGAGACGAGGACTGACTCCCCTGGGGAGACTCCAGAAGTACCCCAAGATCCATGTCAGCACTGGAGAGGAATCCTCAGGTTCCGGCACTGACTCCACACAAGGTCTTAGGCCCCAGCATCGACGGGAGAGGAAACCCGAGAAGCTGCCGAGAGGCCCCGAACAACTTCGCATGGGGACTGGCCTTTCCTGAGGACACCAGAGCGGGTCCCTGAGGTCCCCGTCGTAAGTCGAGAGCACCTGCCACAACTCGAGAAAATCCAGGAGGTTCTCCCCTCCAGGCGAGATGAGGCCCATTTCCGCTGAGGCGTCTCGAGCTCAATCACACCTAAACTCTGGAACTTCCAAAGGGTCCTTCACACGCTTGCTGCAACTCAAGAAGTTTCGCAACATTCCCGACTCCACTCGAGAGGAAGCACGGGAGTCCCGCCCACATCCAGAGGAGC
Source organism: Capra hircus (assembly GCF_001704415.2). Taxonomy (NCBI): domain Eukaryota; kingdom Metazoa; phylum Chordata; class Mammalia; order Artiodactyla; family Bovidae; genus Capra; species Capra hircus. The sequence goes on from NW_017197582.1 coordinate 9,322, forward strand.
CCCGTTTCTGCCTCCTAGCTCGAGAGGAGGGATCCTTTCCCTGCGTGGTGGGGAAAGAATTCCCGGCGTTCCCTGTCGCATCTCAAGAGGAGGCGCTCTCCACAGGAAAGGCGAAGAGGAACTCCAGGGCCGTGCCACCATTCCCAGAGTCCCCCAGATGTCTCAGTCCATTCCAGGGAAACCTGCTTTCCCTGCACTGCCTCGACTTTCAAGCCGAGGATCGACTCACAGCCACGGTGGCAGGTGGGACGGCGCTGTGGGAAAGCCTCGTGGGAAAGCCTCGTGGGAAAACCTCGAGGGAAAGCCACAGATACCTTGATCCACTCGAAGGGAAGCGTGACACTGCTGCTACGGCTGGGGAGGAAAGCGCACGTGCATGCCCCCTCTCGAGACGAGGACTGACTCCCCTGGGGAGACTCCAGAAGTACCTCAAGATCCATGTCAGCACTGGAGAGGAATCCTCAGGTTCCGGCACCGACTCTACACAAGGTCTGATGCCGGGGTCCAGCCCCGGTGGATCCAGGGAATTCGAAGGGTGGACGGCGTTGGCGTGGAAAGACTTGTTTATTTATTAATGTAAGATTAGATTAGGAAACTATAGTGTAGTAAGAAGATTAAGTGGAGGAAGAAGGCTGAATAGCTTGGTTTACTCGGACGGTCAATAAAATTCCAGACAAGGAATTTGCACCTCCTACGTTGGCCACCGGCGCCCGCTTGAATATCTAAGGGTGCCTCGCCTTAAGCTCCCTTTCGTGCGGGTCTTAACAGCCAGGGCAAGTAAGTAGACCTGGCGAGACTCCGCACTCCAGGTGGAGATTCATCCTGAAGTTATAGTAAAGAGCAGAGAGAAGGAAAGTTAGAGAAGAAGAAAGAGAGAGAAAGACACGGGGGGAGCCAGAGTCCCAAGAAACCAGGCTGAGAGACTAGTTCGAGAAGCTGGTCCGAGAATCTGGCCCCCGGCCCCTGGCCTCCTCCTTTATTGTTCAGAAGGCCTTTTATACTTTTGATAAAACATGGAGATCAATGGATAACACAAAATTATATAGTGTTCGCAACCCAGATTCTTTCTGTATATCATTTTGTATACAAAAGGTCTCAGGTGATTTACATTATCTTCTGGCCAAGAGGCTTGTTAACACTTTTTGGCTCTCTTCCTTAATGAATGTTAATTTTGTTTCCCCTGAAAGTGTTTTTCTTTAATCTGCATCTCCTTAAAGCATTAAAGTTACATCTCTATAGAACAAAGGTGCAGTGGGTTATAACAAAGAAGGTACTTAACTCAAAGATCTAATGTTGCTAATACCAGGTCTACTACTTGTTTTTCTATATACCAACTATATCTAAAAATAAAGGATATGAAAATTTGGCAGCAAGCATTGACCCCAAAAATGAAACTTTTAATCAGTCCTATTCTAAAGATTTTGACTCCTCGGAAGCTCCTGCATTCCTAGGATGTTTTAAGCTTCCTGTGCCTCCTGCGGTCAGGAGGCCTCAAACAATCACAAGCGCAGCTGTACGAGTCCTACAGGCAGGCTAGAAAGAAATCAGAGGGTTTTTGGATTGAAACACTCTTTCAAATGCAGAAGACTAACGGCCTGAATTGACTTTTTCCAGAAAAGGTCAGAAGAGTGAAAAAGCAGAGCACAAAAACCGGCAGATTTTTGTTGGGGTACGTGCTTAAAAATTTCAAGAGGAATCCCTGAAGTCTGAGCACGCCTTGCGTATGTCAGCTTCCTTCCTCATAACCTTGTCACGGGCGGGCTACCTCACACTGGCTCCCGGCAGTCTTAGGCCCCGGCATCGACGGGAGAGGAATCCCGAGAGGCCCCCGAGCAACTCGCATGCGGACTGGCCTTTCCTGAGGCCACCAGAGCGGGTCCCTGAGGTCCCCGTCGTAAGTCGAGAGCACCTGCCACAACTCGAGAAAATCCAGGAGGTTCTCCCCTCCAGGCCGAGATGAGGCCCATTTCCGCTGAGGCATCTCGAGGCTAATCACACCTAACCTCTGGAACTTCCAAAGGGTCCTTCACACCCTTGCTGCCAACTCAAGAAGTTCCCCGACATACCCGACTCCACTCGAAAGAAGCACGAGAGTCCCGCCCACATCCAGAGGAGCCCCGTTTCCGCCTCCTAGCTGGAGGGGAGGGATCCTTTCCCTGCGTGGTCCAGGAAAGAATTCCCGGCATTTCCGTCGCATCTCAAGGGGAGGCGCTCTCCAAAGGAAAGGCGAGAGGAACTCCAGGGTCGTGCCACCATTCCCAGAGTCCCCCAGATGTCTCAGTCCATTCCAGGGAAACCTGTATTCCCTGCACTGCCTCCACTTTCAAGACGAGGATCGACTCACACCACGGTGGCACGTGGGACAGCCCTGTGGGAAAGCCTCGTGGGAAAGCCTCGAGGGAAAGCCACAGATCCCTTGATCCACGCGAAGGTAAGTGCGACACTGCTGCTACAGCTCGGAAGGAAAGCGCACGTGCATGCCCCACTTGAGACGAGGACTGACTCCCCTGGGGAGACTCCAGAAAGTACCCCAAGATCCATGTCAGCACTGGAGAGGAATCCTCAGGTTCCGGCACTGACTCCACACAAGGTCTTAGGCCCCAGCATCGACGGGGAGAGGAAACCCGAGAAGCTGCCGAGAGGCCCCGAACAACTCGCATGGGGACTGGCCTTTCCTGAGGACACCAGAGCGGGTCCCTGAGGTCCCCGTCGTAAGTCGAGAGCACCTGCCACAACTCGAGAAAATCCAGGAGGTTCTCCCCTCCAGGCGAGATGAGGCCCATTTCCGCTGAGGCGTCTCGAGGCTCATCACACCTAAACTCTGGAACTTCCAAAGGGTCCTTCACACGCTTGCTGCAACTCAAGAAGTTTCGCAACATTCCCGACTCCACTCGAGAGGAAGCACGGGAGTCCCGCCCACATCCAGAGGAGCCCCGTTTCTGCCTCCTAGCTCGAGAGGAGGGATCCTTTCCCTGCGTGGTGGGGAAAGAATTCCCGGCGATTCCCGTCGCATCTCAATAGGAGGCGCTCTCCACAGGAAAGGCGAGAGGAACTCCAGGGCCGTGCCACCATTCCCAGAGTCCCCCAGATGTCTCAGTCCATTCCAGGGAAACCTGCTTTCCCTGCACTGCCTCGACTTTCAAGCCGAGGATCGACTCACACCACGGTGGCAGGTGGGACGGCGCTGTGGGAAAGCCTCGTGGGAAAGCCTCGTGGGAAAACCTCGAGGGAAAGCCACAGATACCCTTGATCCACTCGAAGGGAAGCGTGACACTGCTGCTACGGCTGGGGAGGAAAGCGCACGTGCATGCCCCCTCTCGAGACGAGGACTGACTCCCCTGGGGAGACTCCAGAAGTACCCCAAGATCCATGTCAGAACTAGAAAGGAATTCTCAGTTTCCGACACCGACTCCACACAAGGTCTTAGGCCCTGGCATCGATGGGAGAGGAATCCCGAGAGGACCCCGAGCAAATCGCATGGGGACTGGCCTTTCCTGAGGCCACCAGAGCGGGTCCCTGAGGTCCCCGTAGTAATTCGAGAGCACCTGCCGCCAACTTGAGAAAATCCAGGAGGTTCTCCCTTCTTGGCGAGATGAGGCCCATTTCCACTGAGTTCTCTCAAGGCTAATCACACCTAACCTCTGGAACTTCCAAAGGGTCCTTCACACCCTTTCTGCAATTCAAGCAGATCACCAACATACCAGTCTCCACTCGAGAGGAAGAACGAGAGTCCCGCCCACATCCAGAGGAGCCCCGTTTCCGACTCCTAGCTCGAGAGCAGGGATCCTTTCCCTGCGTGGTCGGGAAAGAATTCCCGGCGTTCCCATCGCATCTCAAGAGGGGGCGCTCTCCACAGGGAAGGCGAGAGGAACTCCAGGGTCGTGCCACCATTCCCAGAGTCCCACAGATGTCTTAGTCCATTCCAGGGAAACCTGTTTTCCCTGCACTGCCTCGACTTTCAAGAAGAGGTTCGACTCACACCAAGGTGGCAGGTGGGACAGTCCTGTGGGAAAGCGTCGTGGGGAAAGCGTCGTGGGAAAGCCTCGAGGGAAAGCCACAGATCCCTTGATCCACGCGAAGGGAAGCTCAACACTGCTGCTACAGCTCGGAGGAAAGCGCACGTGCATGCCCCGACTCGAGACGAGGACTGACTCCCCTGGGGAGACTCCAGAAACACCCCAAGATACATGTCAGCACTGGAGAGGAATCCTCAGGTTTTGGCACAGACTCCACACAAGATCTTAGGTCCCGGCATCGATGGGAGACGAATCCCGAGAGACCCATGAGCAACTCGCATGGGGACTTCCCTTTCGTGAGGCCACAAGAGGGGTCCCTGATGTCACCGTCGTAAGTCGAGAGCACCTGCTGCAACTCGAGAAAATCCAGGAGGTTCTCCTCTCCTGGCGAGATGAGGCCCATTTCCGCTGAGGGGTCTCGAGGCTAATCACACCTAAACTCTGGAACTTCCAAAGGGTCATTCACACCCTTGCTGCAACTCAAGAAGTTCCCCAACATGCCCGTCTCCACTCGACAGGAAGCACGAGAGTCCCGCCCACATCCAGAGGAGACCCGTTTTCCGCCTCCTAGCTAGAGAGGAGGGATACTTTCCCTGCGTGGTCGGGAAAGAATTCCCGGCGTTCCCGTCGCATCTCAAGAGGAGGCGCTCTCCACAGGAAAGGCGAGAGGAACTCCAGGGTCGTTTCACCATTCCCAGAGCCCCCAGATGTCTCAGTCCATTCCAGGGAAACCTGTTTTCCCTGCACTGCCTCGACTTTCAAGCCGAGGATCGACTCACACCACGGTGGCACGTGGGACAGCCCTGTGGGAAAGCCTCGTGGGAAAGCCTCGTGTGAAAGCCTCTTGGGAAAGCCACAGATCACTTGATACTCGCGAAGGGAAGCGCGACACTGTTGCTAAAGCTAGGGAGGAAAGCGCACGTTCATGCCCCCATTCGAGACGAGGACTGTCTCCCCTGGGGAGACTCCAGAAATACCCCAAGATCCATGTCAGCACTGGAGAGGAATCCTCCGGTTCCGCCACCTACTCCACACAAGGTTTTATGCTCCGGCATCGACGGGAGAGGAATCCCTAGAGGCCCCCGAGTAACTCGCATGGGGACCGTCCTTTCGATATGCCACCAGAGCGGGTCCCTGAGGTCCCAGTCGTAAGTCGAGAGCACCTGCCACAACTCGAGAAAATCCAAGAGGTTCTCCCCTCCAGGCGAGATGAGGCCCATTTCCGCTGAGGCGTCTGGAGGCTAATCACACCTAACCTCTGGAACTTCCATAGGGTACTTCACACCCTTGCTGCAACTCAAGAAGTTCCCCGACATACCCGTCTTCAGTCGAGAGGAAGCACGAGAGTCCCGCCCACATCCAGAGGAGCACCGTTTCAGCTTCCTAGCTCGAGAGGAGGGATCCTTTCCCTGCGTGTTCGGGAAAGAATTTCTGGCGTTCCCGTTGCATCTCAAGAGGAGGCCACTCTCCACAGGAAAGGCGAGAGGACTCCAGGGTCGTTCCCCCATTCCCAGAGTCCCCCAGATTTCTCAGTCCATTCCAGGGAAACCTGTTTTCCCTGCACTGCCTCGACTTTCAAGCCGAGGATCGACTCACACCACGGTGGCACGTGGGACAGCCCTGTGGGAAAGCATCGTGGAAAAGCCTCCTGGGGAAAGCCTGGAGGGAAAGCCACAGATCCCTTGATCCACGCGAAGGGAAGCGTGACACTGCTGCTACAGCTCGGGAAGGAAAGCGCACGTGCATGCCACCACTTAGAGGAGGACTGACTCCCCTGGGGAGACTCCAGAAGTACCCCAAGATCCATGTCAGCACTGGAGAGGAATCCTCAGGTTCCGGCACCGACTCCACACAAGGTCTTAGGCCCCGGCATCGACGGGAAGAGGAATCCCTAGAGGGCCCCGTGCAACTCGCATGGGGACTGGCCTTTCCTGAGGCCACCAGAGGGGGTCCCTGTGTTCCCCGTCGTAAGTCGAGAGCACCTGCCGCAACTCGAGAAAATCCAGGAGGTTCTCCCCTCCAGGCAAGATGAGGTCCACTTGCGCTGAGGGCGTCTCGAGGCTAATCACACCTAACCTCTGGAACTTCCAACGGGTCCTTCACACCCTTGCTGCAACTCAAGAAGTTTCCCGACATACCCGTCTCCACTCGAGAGGAAGCACGAGAGTTCCGCCCACATCCAGAGGAGCCCCGTTTCCGCCTCCTAGCTCGAGAGGAGGGATCCTTTCCCTGCGTGGTCGGGAAAGAAATTCCAGCGTTCCCGTTGAATCTCAAGAGGAGGCACTCTCCACAGGAATGGCGAGAGGAACTCCAGGGTCGTTCCCCCATTCCCAGAGTCCCCCAGATTTCTCAGTCCATTCCAGGGAAACCTGTTTTCCCTGCCACTGCCTCGACTTTCAAGCCGAGGATCGACTCACACCACGGTGGCACGTGGGACAGCCCTGTGGGAAAGCCTCGTGGGAAAGCCTCATGGGAAAGCCTCGAGGGAAAGCCACAGATCCCTTAATCCACTCGAAGGGAAGCGTGACACTGCTGCTACAGCTCGGGAGGAAAGAGTACGTGCATGCCCCACTAGATACGAGGACTGACTACGCTGGGGAGATTCCAGAAGTACCCCAAGATCCATGTCAGGACAGGAGAGGAATCCTCAGGTTGGAGCACCATCACCACTCAAGGTCTTAGGCCCCGTCATCGACGGGAGAGGAATCCCGAGAGGCCCCCGAACAACTCGCATGGGGACTGGCCTTTCCTAAGGCCACCAGAGTGGGTCCCTGAGGTCCCCGTCGTAAATCGAGAGCACGTGCCAGCAACTCGAGAAAATCCAGGAGGTTCTCCCCTCCAGGCAAGATGAGGCCCATTTCGGCTGAGGCGTATCGAGGCTAATCACAGCTAAACTCTGGAACTTCCAAAGGGTCCTTCACACCCTTGCTGCATCTCAAGAAGTTCCCCAACATATCCGTCTCCACTCGAGAGGAACTACGAGTGTCCCGCCCTCATCCAGAGGAGCCCCATTTACCCCTCCTAGCTTGAGAGAAGGGATCCTTTCCCTGCGTGTTCGGTAAAAAATTCTCGGAGTTTCCGTCGCAACTCAAGAGGAGGCGCTCTCCACAGGAAAGGCGAGAGAAACTCCAGGGTCGTGCCACCATTCCCAGAGACCCCCAGATGTCTCAGTCCATTCCAGGGAAACCTGTTTTCCCTGCACTGCCTCGACTTTCATGCCGAGGAACGACTCACACTACGGTGGCACGTGGTACAAACCTGTGGGAAGCCTCGTGGGAAAGCCTCGAGGGATAGCCACAGATCCTTGATCCACGGGAAGGGAAGCGTGAATCTGCTGCTTCAGCTCGGGAGGAAAGCTCACGTGCATGCCCCCACTCGAGACGACGAAAGACTCCCCTGGGGAGACTCGAGAAGTAGCCCAAGATCCATGTCAGCAATGGAGAGGAATCCTCAGGTTCCGGCACCGACTCCACACAAGATCTTAGGCCCCGGCCTCGACGGGAGAGGAGTCCCGAGAGGCCCCCGACAACTCGCCTGGGATCTGACCTTTCCTGAGGCCACCAGAGCGGGTCGCTGAGGTCCCCATCGGAAGTCGAGAGCACCTGCCGCAACAAGAGAAAATCCAGGTGATTTCCCCTGAGGCGAGATGAGGCCATTTCTGCTGAGGTGTCTCGAGGCTAATCACACCAAACCTCTGTATACTTCCAAAGGGTGATTCACACCCTTGCTGCAACTCAAGAAGTTCCCCGACATACCCGTCTCCACTTGAGAGGAAGCACGAGAGTCCCGCTCACATCCAGAGGAACCCCGTTTCCGCCTCCTAGCTCGAGAGGAGGGATCATTTCCTTTCGTGGTCGGGAAAGAATACCCAGCGTTCCCGTCGCTTCTCAAGAGGAGTCGCTCTCCACAGGAAAGGCGAGAGGAACTCCAGGGTGGTGCCACCATTCACAGAGTCCCCCAGATGTCTCAGTCCATTCCAGGGAAACCTGTTTTCCCTGCACTGCCTCGACTTTCCTGCCAAGGATAGACTCACACCACGGTGGCACGTGGGACAGCCCTGTGGGAAAGCCTCGTGGGAAAGCCTTGTGGGAAAGCCTCGTGAGGAAGCCTCGAGGGAAAGCCACTGATCCCTTGATCCAGGCGACGGGAGCATGACACTGCTGCTACACCTCGGGAAGAAAGCGCAGGTGCATGCCCCCACTCGAGATGAGGAGTGACTCCCATGGGGAGACTCCAGAAGTACCCCAAGATCCATGTCAGCACTGGAGAGGAAACCTCAGGTTCTGGCACCGACTCCACACAAGTTCTTAGGCCCCAGCATCGACGGAAGAGGAATCGCGAGAGGCCCGAGCAACTCGAATGGGGAATGGCCTTTCCTGAGGCCCCCAGAGCGGGTCCCTGAGATCCCCGTCGTAAGTCGAGAGCACCTGCCCTAACTCGAGAAAATCCTGGAGGTTCTCCCCTCCAGGCGAGATGAGGCCCATTTCTGCTGAGGCATCTCCAGGCTAATCACACCTAACCTCTGTAACTTACAAAGGGTCCTTCCCATCCTTGCTGCAACTCAAGAAGTTCCCCGACATACCCGTCTCCTCTCGAGAGGAAGCACGAGAGTCCCGCCCACATCAAGAGGAGCCCCGTTTCCGCCTCATAGCTTGAGAGCAGGGATCCCTTCCCTACGTGGTCGGGAAAGAATTCCCGGGTACCCGTCGCATCTCGCTCTCCACAGGAAAGGCGAGACGAACTCCAGGGCGTGCACCATTCCAGAGTCCCCATTCCCAGTCCATTCCATTCCAAAACTATTTTCCCTGCACAGAATCGACTTTCAAACCTAGGATCGACTCACACCACGGTGACACGTGGGACAGACCTGTGGGCAAGCCTCGAGGGAAAGCCTCTCGGGAAAGCCACAGATCCCTTGATCACACGCGGAAGCGCGACACTGCTGCTACAGCTTGGGAGTAAAGCGCACGTGCATGCCCCCACTCGAGACGAGAGACTGACTCCCCGGGAGACTCCAGAAATACCCCAAGATCCATGTCAGCACCGGAGAGGAAACCTCAGGTTCCGGCACCGACTTCACACAAGGTCTTAGGCCCCGGCATAGACAGGAGAGGAATCTGAGATGCCCCGAGCAATTCGCTGGGGACTGGCCTTTCCTGAGGCCACCAGAGCGGTCCCTGAGGTCCCCGTCATAAGTCGAGAACACCTGCCGCAACTCGAGAAAATCCAGGAGGTTCTCCCCTCCAGGAGAGATGAGGCCCATTTCCGCTGAGGCATCTCGAGGCTAATCACACCTAACCTCTGGAACTTCCAAAGGGTCCTTCACACCCTTGCTGCAACTCAAGAAGTTCCCCGACATACCCCGTCTCACTCGAGAGAATCACGAGAGTCCCTCCCTCATCCAGAGGAGCGCGGTTTCCGCCTCCTAGCTCGAGAGGAGGGATCTTTCCCTGCGTGGTCGGGGAAAGAATTCCCGGCGTTCCTGTCGCATCTCGAGAGGAGGCGCTCTCCCAGGAAAGGCAAGAGGAACTCCAGGGTCGTGCCACCATTCCCAGAGAGTCCCCCAGATGTCTCAGTCCATTCCAGGGAAACCTGTTTTCCCTGCACTGCCTCGACTTTCAAGCCGAGGATCGACTCACACCACGGTGGCACGCGGGACAGCCCTGTGGGAAAGCCTCGTGGGAAAGCCACAGATCCCTTGATCCACGCGAAGGGAAGCGTGACACTGCGCTGCTACAGCTCGGGAGGAAAGCGCACGTGCATGCCCCCACTCGAGACGAGGACTGACTCCCCTGGGGAGACTCCAGAAGTACGCCAAGATCCATGTCAGCACTGGAGAGGAATCCTCAGGTTCCGGCACCGACTCTACACAAGGTCTGATGCCGGGGTCCAGCCCCGGTGGATCCAGGGAATTCGAAACGTGGAAAGCTTATTTACTATTAGATTTAGTAAGAAAGATTAAGTGGAAACAATGTAGTAGAGATTAAGTGGATAGGAAGGCTGAATGCTGTTTACTCGGACGGTCAATAAAATTCCAGACAAGGAATTTGCACCTCCTACGTTGGCCACCGCGCCCGCTTGAATATCTAAGGGTGCCTCGCCTTAAGCTCCCTTTCGTGCGGGTCTTAACAGCCAGGGCAAGTAAGTAGACCTGGCGAGACTCCGCACTCCAGGTGGAGATTCATCCTGAAGTTATAGTAAAGAGCCAGAGAGAAGGAAAGTTAGAGAAGAGAAAGAGAGAGAAAGACACGGGGGGAGCCAGAGTCCAAGAAACCAGGCTGAGAGACTAGTTCGAGAAGCTGGTCGCGAGAATCTGGCCCCCGGCCCCTGGCCTCCTCCTTTATTGTTCAGGAAGGCCTTTTATACTTTTGATAAAACATGGAGATCAATGGATAACACAAAATTATATAGTGTTCGCCAACCCAGATTCTTTCTGTATATCATTTTGTATACAAAAGGTCTCAGGTGATTTACATTATCTTCTGGCCAAGAGGCTTGTTAACACTTTTTGGCTCTCTTCCTTAATGAATGTTAATTTTGTTTCCCCTGAAGTGTTTTTCTTTAATCTGCATCTCCTTAAAGCATTAAAGTTACATCTCTATAGAACAAA
>NW_017197583.1:0-8011 GCF_001704415.2 Capra hircus
ATACAGTGATAGGCAGACAGACATACAGACTAACTATTCAAGATTACCTTCAAAGCAGGAGACTCCTACCTGTCCTACTTTTACCAACTGTTCATCCTTATACTGAAAGACTACAATTCTCAGCAGGCAACAGGAGAGAAGACAAAAGCGGAATTGCCTCCAAGTAACAAAGCTAGTGGAGGTGATGGAATTCCAGTTGAGCTGTTTCAAATCCTGAAAGATGATGCTGTGAAAGTGCTGCACTCAATATGCCAGCAATTTGGAAAACTCAGCAGTGGCCACAGGACTGGAAAAGGTCAGGCTTTCATTCCAATTCCAAAGAAAGGCAATGCCAAAGAATGCTCAACTACCACACAATTGCACTCATCTCACATGCTAGTAAAGTAATGCTCAAAATTCTCCAAAGCCAGGCTTCAGCAATACAGTGAACTGTGAACTCCCTGATGTTCAAGCTGGTTTTAGAAAAGGCAGAGGAACCAGAGATCAAATTGCCAACATCTGCTGGATCATGGAAAAAAGCAAGAGAGTTCCAGAAAAACATCTATTTCTGCTTTATTGACTATGCCAAAGCCTTTGACTGTGTGGATCACAATCAAACTGTGGAAAATTCTGAAAGAGATGGGAATACCAGACCACCTGACCTGCCTCTTGAGAAACCTGTATGCAGGTCAGGAAGCAACAGTTAGAACTGGACATGGAACAACAGACTGGTTCCAAATAGGAAAAGGAGTACGTCAAGGCTGTATATTGTCACCCTGCTTATTTAACTTATATGCAGAGTACATCATGAGAAACGCTGGGACTGGAAGAAGCACAAGCTGGAATCAAGATTGCCGGGAGAAATATCAATAACCTCAGATATGCAGATGACACCACCTTATGGCAGAAAGTGAAGAGGAACTAAAAAGCCTCTTGATGAAAGTGAAAGAGGAGAGTGAAAAAGTTGGCTTAAAGCTCAACATTCAGAAAACGAAGATCATGGCATCTGTCCCATCACTTCATGGGAAATAGATGGGAAAACAGTGGAAACAGTGTCAGACTTTATTTTGGGGGGCTCCAAAATCACTGCAGATGGTGACTGCAGCCATGAAATTAAAAGATGCTTACTCCTTGGAAGAAAGTTATGACCAACCTAGATAGCATATTCAAAAGCAGAGACATTACTTTGCCGACAAGGTCCGTCTAGTCAAGGCTATGGTTTTTCCAGTGGTCATGTATGGATGTGAGAGTTGGACTGTGAAGAAGCTGAGTGCCGAAGAATTGATGCTTTTGAACTGTGGTGTTGGAGAAGACTCTTGAGAGTCCCTTGGACTGCAAGGAGATCCAACCAGTCCATTCCTGAAAGGAGATCAGCCCTGGGATTTCTTTGGAAGGAATGATGCTAAAGGCTGAAGCTCCAGTACTTTGGCCACCTCATGCGAAGAGTTGACTCATTGGAAAAGACTCTGATGCTGGGAGGGATTGGGGGCAGGAGGAGAAGGGGACGACCAGAGGATGAGATGGCTGGATGGCATCATCCGACTCCGATGGACGTTCAGTCTCGAGCTGACACGTCCATCGGAGTCCATGTGATGCCATCCAGCCATCTCATCCTCTGGTCGTCCCCTTCTCCTCCTGCCCCCAATCCCTCCCAGCATCAGAGTCTTTTCCAATGAGTCAACTCTTCGCATGAGGTGGCCAAAAGTACTGGAGCTTCAGCTTAGCATCATTCCTTCCAAAGAAATCCCAGGGCTTGATCTCCTTCAGAATGGACTGGTTGGATCTCCTTGCAGTCCAAGGGACTCTCAAGAGTCTTCTCCAACACCACAGTTCAAAAGCATCAATTCTTCGGGCCTCAGCCTTCTTCACAGTCCAACTCTCACATCCATACATGACCACAGGAAAACCATAGCCTTGACTAGACGGACCTTAGTCGCAAAGTAATGTCTCTGCTTTTGAATATGCTATCTAGGTTGGTCATAACTTTTCTTCCAAGGAGTAAGCATCTTTTAATTTCATGGCTGCAGTCACCATCTGCAGTGATTTTGGAGCCCCCCAAAATAAAGTCTGACACTGTTTCTCACGCCATCTATTTCCCATGAAGTGATGGACCAGATGCCATGATCTTCGTTTTCTGAATGTTGAGCTTTAAGCCAACTTTTTCACTCTCCTCTTTCACTTTCATCAAGAGGCTTTTTAGCTTCCTCTTCACTTTCTGCCATAAGGTGGTGTCATCTGCATATCTGAGGTTGATTGATATTTCTCCGGCAATCTTGATTCCAGCTTGTGCTTCTTCCAGTCCAGCGTTTCTCATGATGTACTCTGCATAGAAGTTAAATAAGCAGGGTGACAATATACAGCCTTGACGTACTCCTTTTCCTATTTGGAACCAGTCTGTTGTTCCATGTCCAGTTCCTAATGTTGCTTCCTGACCTGCATACAGATTTCTCAAGAGGCAGGTCAGGTGGTCTGGTATTCCCATCTCTTTCAGAATTTTCCACAGTTTATTGTGATCCACACAGTCAAAGGCTTTGGCATAGTCAATAAAGCAGAAATAGATGTTTTTCTGGAACTCTCTTGCTTTTTCCATGATCCAGCGGATGTTGGCAATTTGATCTCTGGTTCCTCTGCCTTTTCTAAAACCAGCTTGAACATCAGGGAGTTCACAGTTCACGTATTGCTGAAGTCGTGGCTTGGAGAATTTTGAGCATTACTTTACTAGCATGTGAGATGAGTGCAATTGTGTGGTAGTTCTGAGCATTCTTTGGCATTGCCTTTCTTTGGAATTGGAATGAAAACTGACCTTTTCCAGTCCTGTGGCCACTGCTGAGTTTTCCAAATTTGCTGGCATATTGAGTGCCAGCACTTTTCACAGCATCATCTTTCAGGATTTGAAACAGCTCCACTGGAATTCCATCACCTCCACTAGCTTTGTTACTTGGAGGCAATTCCGCTTTTGTCTTCTCTCTCCTGTTGCCTGCTGAATTGTAGTCTTTCAGTATAAGGATGAACAGTTGGTAAAAGTAGGACAGGTAGGAGTCTCCTGGCTTTGAAGGTAATCTTGAATAGTTAGTCTGTATGTCTGTCTGCCTATCACTGTATCTTGTGTGCTATAGTTAGTTAAGTGTGGACAGTAGGGATGACTCTAGATTTGCCTTACTCTCTTGGAACCCTACTATCTTATTTTTCCCCTAGAGGATAAAGTCTGGAATGTGTTCAGTGTCTGCCTATTGATGAGAAAGTTATAAAATTTGATGTATAGTATTATTTTAATTGACCGTGCAGTTGTCTTTTTGCAGATATTCATATAATTTTTTTTTCAATAGGTGTCCTCTTTTTTTTTTAATTGGAGTATATTTGCTTTACAATGTTGCGTTAGTTTCTGCTGTACAATGAAGTGAATCCACCATGTGCATACATATATCCCCTCCCTCTTGGACCTTCCTGTCACATCCCACTCCATCCCCCGCTCTAGGTCATCACAGAGCATGGAGCTGAGCACCCTGTGCTATAGAGCAGCTTCTTACTAGCTGTTTTACACATGGTAGTGTATTTATATCATCAGTCCTAATCTCCCAGTTCATCCCACCCTCTCCTTCCCCTTCTCCCCCAACGCCCGTGTCCACATGTCTGCTCTCTGCGTCTGAGTATTTTAATGGGGAATTTGGAGGAGCTGTAGAAGGCTCCTGCAAGACCCTTTTGGGGGTAGACAGTTGTTTTAGTTCCCAAGAGATGAGACCACAGAGAGGCTTGTGGTGGGGCTGGCAGGAAGAAAGGTGCATCTGTGTGTGGGCATTTAGATAAGGAGCCCTAACATGATTTCTTACTGGAAGGATTTGAATGGTTAAAGATAGGATTACCATGCTGTTTAGCTCAGAAGTGTGGTTATTTTAAACCTCAGAAAGTTTTAAAAGGTAGTCTGGGCTGTAATGGGCAAATGGTCATCTCCTTCTCTTGTCTTTCTCCCTCTATCCCCTCCAGTTGCCCAAACTGAACTGCCAGTGTTTTCGTAATAGTACCAATTCTTAATTCTGTGTAGTGTTTAAGAGGGTAGCAACTTAACTTAAAGAAGTCTTGAGTTCTATGTTGTCCTAGCCAGGTGGCCTTGTGCAGGTCATTTGTATACCCTCTCCTGGATTAAATGAGAGGCCTGGACTAGATGAGCCCTAGGATCCTTCCAAAGTGTAACATTTTATTATTTCTGGTTCCAGCATCACCAAGACTCTGAGAACAGCGTGGATGAGAGAAAACCTTTGTAGTAGTTAGGGTTACAGGAGAATTTCTTTCTCTCTTTTCATGCACTTTTCTTCCTGTTCTTCTCTAATATCTTATTTGTGTGACAAGTAGAATAAAATCTGGGGATATGAAGGCCAGCTGTCTGCTAACTTGAGTAGGACCACAGAGGGGCTTTCTCTGAAAGACTAGGGGTTTTCATTCAGAGCTGGACTTCTGTGAATTGCTGCAGTCACCAGTCTGTGCCTGGAAGGAAGGAGCCCTCTTGACTCTAGGGCAGCCCCCTAGGCAGGACTGTGTGTTGATGGTAGTTCCTGCTCAGTCAGCACAGAAAATTTCCTTTCACTGGTAGGAAGTTTCTTTTATATTATGGACCTGGAGTGTGTGTATTTTGCCACCAGTTACAATTGGATTTTTGTCACTGTGACTTTAGTAGCTTGTCTTATCAGAAAGCTTTGGAGAAGTTGAGGAAAAGATTACTTTTCCACTAGTCCAATGGAGACCATCACACTGTGTGACTGTCCTGGAAACCTAGACTTTGATTATTAATGCAGTGTCGTCACTTTTAGACTAATACAGTTCTCATTATGCTCAAGTCCCCATTTGAAAAACCCTTTGTCAGATCTAATTCTTCTCCTGTGTTTATTCATAGTAGAGATCCATCAGACGTGCAGTGATTAGTGGCCCCTGCTTGTTTTGAGATAGGGTTTCTGGGCACAGGTATAAAGTTTCACTTCCAGCTAGTTAGGTGGTCTCAACATTGACTGTTTCATGGGGGACAAATAGGTTTTCCCTGTTGACTGTTTTCTAAAGCAAAATGATTTAACATCAATTTATTCCCTTTTGCCACTGAAACAGTTTGGGTTCAGTCATGAAATTTTTGAGTATAAATACTTCTGAAGACTTTTCTGGACTTGTTCAAAGAAGTCCAAACAGCTGTTGTTAAAGCTGAGAAGACAGTATGAGAAGCCAGTTCTTAGCAGCTGGCAGACATTTTGGCTCTCTTGAGCCCTCATCGTTTCCTCAGACTCCTATCTAAAATGTATTTTAACAGTGGCTGTTTAGGGACTTCCCTGGCAGTCCAGTGGTTAGGACTCAGCACTTTCACTGTGTTCCACAGCTGGGGAACCGAGATCCTGCAAGCTGCATGGCAGGGCCAAAAAAAATCCCAAAAGCCCCCAAACAACAATGACTATTTATTGCAATCTATATGGGTCGCTGTCAGTTTTTGGAAATAAGTAGCTATCCTTAACACATGGAAAGCTGCATAATATAGTTAGAACAAAGTTGCCTGCTTATTAATACATGGTTTACATTGAAATTTTTTGTATTTTTTGGACAGATGATATATTCATAAATTCCTAGTGTAAAATTCAAAAGGAGATACATATCTAGAAATGATCCCTGGATGTGATCACTGTTACCATTTATTGTAAATCTTTCTAGAGATGATAGTGCTGTGTTTCATGTTATGAGTGGTAGCACAGCAGACGGTTCTAGAGATGAGAAAAAGGATATGATCTCTCTTGGCTTCCCACGTGACACAGTAGTAAAGAATCTCCCTGCCAGTGCAAGAGATGTGGGTTTAATCCTTGGGTTGGAAAGATCCCCTGGAGAAGAGAATGGCAATCCACTCCCGTATTCTTACCTGGAGAATCCCATGGACAGAGGAGCCTGTGGGCTACAGTCCAGGGGATCACAGAGTTGGACACAACTGAGTGACTGAGCACACACATACTCTCTCTTATTCTACCATGTATTTACATTTTTATAAATATTTGTAGGTGTCAGAAGGTTATATTTTTCCTGAAAATAGTATAGTTAGCTTTCTCTTAATAGTCACGTTAACTGTCAATCTACTTCCCAATTTGAAAGTTCTTGGTAATTGTGATTGCCGTCTTCACAGTAAGCCTGTATTATAGCTCTTGACTTCATAAAAACTGGTATACATTTATACCACATTTGTACATCAACAGATAAAACACAAAAGGAGGTTTTATTCCAAGTACATCAAGAATGCTTCCCTGTGTTTAAAATAATGAGTGTTCAAGTCTTAAAAATAAATTTGATGTTTTTAAGTCCCAATTGAAGGAACCTAGTCAGTAGTCCCCTGTTGACAACCAGAACTGAGAAATTTGGAAGCTGTGGGGGAGTCAAGGTGGGTTCCATAAAGGAGAGAAAGCTGGATGGGAAAAGGATAAAGCCTTTCAAAGCAGAAAAGAGGGCAGGTAACTCTTGGATCTTGCTGCTTCTCTAGTGCCTGGTTTCTGATGCATTTCCTAGTCTGAAACTTTGAATCAGTTAATCCCCTTTTGTACTTGGGCTGCCCAAGGTGGATTTCTGTTACTTGTAATCATTTTGCCTACTTGACTAAAGGCAGAATAATCAATAAACACAGTCTCATAAAATCAAAGGAAGAAACACATCTGAATGATCTGCCTGGTTTGCTGTATGTTAAAAAGCTAATTGATATATTTTTTGGCTGTGCTAGGTCTTTGTTGCTGTGCATGGGCTTTCCCTAGTTGTGGGCAAGCAGGGGCTACTCTGGTTGCGGTGCAGGAGCTTCTCACTGTGGTAACTCTCTTTGCTGTGGAGCATGGGCTCAAGAGCTTCAGTTGCAGCTAGTGGGCTTAGTAGTTGCAGATCACAACTTAGGGGGTGGTTTAGTTGCCTGGCAACACGTGGAATCTTCCTGGACCAGGGATTGAACCCGTGTCCCCCTGCATTGGCAGGCGGATTCTTAACCACTGGACCACCAGGGAAGTCCTGTTTTGCCACACTGAAATTGTCACAGTGATTGTATACAGTGATAGCTGACATGATCAGGTGAGCAGGCTTCTATAGCCTGAGTCCAGAGACCAGGTACCCCTGAACACTGCCACTGCAGCCGATCCCTGACGGAGCAGAGGGTGAGGCGGTTACCCTTGTTCTCATCTCAGAGGAGATGGTGACTCTCATTCTCTTATAGAAGAGCCTTAGCTTATGTCACCTGCTTAAACTTACACACAGCTCCGAGGTAACAGAGCCTCGATTCCAGCTCAGGTCTGAATGACTCCAAGCTGTGTACTTCAGACTGCTAGGTATGCATTAATTTTTATTTTGAATATTTTTTGTCCATGCCTCGTGGCTTGAAGGATTGTAGTTCCCCAATCAGGGATTGAACCAGGGCCCTTGGCAGTGAAATCATGGAGTCCAACCACAAGACCACGAGGCATGACTCCCCCTAGGCATGCTTTTATTTATTTATTTTTAAATTTTTAATTAAAAATATTTATTTGGCTGTGCAGGGTCTTAGTTGCAGCATGCAGGATCTTTCAGTTGTAGGATCTTTCAGTTGCAGGATCTTTAGCTGCAGCATGCAATCTCTTAGTTGTGGTATGTGGGATCTAGTTCCCTGACCAGGGTTCGAACCCGGGCCCCTTGCATTGGAGTGGCAGAGTCTTAGCCCTGGACCACAGGAATGT
Organism: Capra hircus; assembly: GCF_001704415.2. Lineage (NCBI taxonomy): Eukaryota > Metazoa > Chordata > Mammalia > Artiodactyla > Bovidae > Capra > Capra hircus. The sequence goes on from NW_017197583.1 coordinate 7,677, forward strand.
CTCTGAGCATGCTTTTTTAAAATTAATTAATTTATGGTTGCACTGGTCTTTATTGATGCATGTGGGCTTTCTCTAGTTGCAGTGAGAGGGGTCTACTCTTTAGTTGCGGTGGGCCGACTTCTCACTTTCGTAGTTCCTCTTGCATAGAACAGGCTCTAGGGCACCTGGGCTTCAGTAGTTGAGGCCTGTGGGCTCAATAGTTGTGGCACACAGGCTTAGTTGCTCCGCGGCTTGTGGGATTTTCCCAGACCAGGGATTGAACCTGTGTCTCCTACATTGACAGGCAGATTCTTTCCCACTGAGCCACCTGGAAGCCTAGGCATGCTTTTAAAATA
>NW_017197584.1:0-8011 GCF_001704415.2 Capra hircus
CCTGCCACCGTGGTGTGAGTCGATCCTCGGCTTGAAAGTCGAGGCAGTGCAGGGAAAACAGGTATCGAGTCGATTTCCCCAGGGGCTTTCCCACAGTGTCACGTGCCCGTGGTGTGAGTCGATCCTCGGCTTGAAGTCGAGCAGTGCAGGGAAAACAGGTTCCTAGAATGGACTGAGACATCTGGGGGACTCTGGAATGGTGGCACGACCCTGGAGTTCCTCTCGCCTTTCCTGTGGAGAGCGCCTCCTCTTGAGATGCGACAGGAACGCCAGGAATTCTTTCCCGACCACGCAGGGAATGGATGCCTCCTTTCGAGCTAGGAGGCGGAAACGGGGCTCCTCTGGATTTGGGCGGGACTCTCGTGTTTCCTCTCGAGTGGAGACGGGTAAGTCGAGGAACTTCTTGAGTTGCAGCAAGGGTGTGAAGGACCCTTTGGAAGCCCAGAGTTTAGGTGTGATTAGCTTGGAGACGCCTCAGCGGAAATGGGCCTCATCTCGCCTGGAGGGGAGAACCTCCTGGATTTTCTCGAGTTGCGGCAGGTGCTCTCGACTTACGACGGGGACCTCAGGGACCCGCTCTGGTGGCCTCAGGAAAGGCCAGTCCCCATGCGAGCTGCTCGGGGGCCACTCGGGATTCCTCTCCCGTCGATGCCGGGGCCTAAGATCTTGTGTGGAGTGGTTGCCGGAACCTGAGGATTCCCCTCCAGTGCTGACATGGATCTTGGGATACTTCTGGAGTCTCCCCAGGGGAGTCAGTCCTCGTCTCGAATGGGGGCATGAACGTGCGCTTTCCTCCCGAGCTGTAGCAGCAGTGTCGCACTTCCCTTCGCGTGGATCAAGGGATCTGTGGCTTTCCCTCGAGGCTTTCCCACGAGGCTTTCCCACAGGGCTGTCCCACGTGCCACCGTGGTGTGAGTCGATCCTAGTCTTGAAAGTCGAGGCAGAGCTGGGAAAACAGGTTTCCCTGGAATGGACTGAGACATCTGGGGGACTCTGGGAATGGTGGCACGACCCTGGAGTTCCTCTCGCCTTTCCTATGGAGAGCGCCTCCTCTTGAGATGCGACGGGAACGCCGGGAATTCTTTCCCGAACACGCAGGGAAAGGATCCCTCTTCTCGAGCTAGGAGACGGAAACGGGGCTCCTCTGGATGTGGGAGGAACTCTCGTGCTTCCTTCCAGTGGAGACGGGTATGTCTGGGAACGTCTTGAGTTGCAGCAAGGGTGTGAAGGACCCCTTGGAAGTTCCAGATGTTAGGTGTTATTAGCCTCGAGACGCCTCAGCGGAAATGGGCCTCATCTCGCCTGAAGGGGAGAACCTCCTGGATTTTCTCGAGTTGCGGCAGGTGCTCTCGACTTACGACGGGGACCTAAGGGACCCGCTCTGGTGGCCTCAGGAAAGGCCAGTCCCCATGCGAGTTACTCGCGGGCCTCTCAGGATTCCTCTCCGTCGTTGCCGGGGCCTAAGATCTTGTGCAGAGTCAGTGCCGGAACCTGAGGATTCCTCTCCAGTGCTGACGTGGATCTTGGGGTACTTCTGGAGTCTCCCCAGGGGAGTCAGTCTCGTCTCGAGTCAGGGCATGCACGTGGGCTTTCCTCCCGAGCAGTAGCAGCAGTGTCATGCTTCCCTTCGCGTGGATCAAGGGATCTGTGGCTTTCCCTCGAGGCTTTCCCACGACACAGCTTTCCCACAGGGCTGTCCCACGTGCCACCGTGGTGTGAGTCGATCCTCGGCTTGAAAGTCGAGGCAGTGCAGGGAAAACAGGTTCCTGGAATGGACTGAGACATCTGGGGGACCTATGGGAATGGTGGCACGACCCTGGAGATCCTCTCGCCTTTCCTGTGGATAGCGCCTCCTCTTGAGATGCAACGGGAACTCCGGGAATTCCTTCCCAACCACGCAGGGAAAGGATCCCTCCTCTCGATCTAGGAGGCGAAACGAGGTCTCCTCTGGATGTGGGCTGGACTCTCGTACTTCCTCATCGAGTGGAGACGGGTATGTTGGGGCACTTCTTGATTGCAGCAAGGGTGTGAAGGACCCTTTGGAAGTTCCAGATGTTAGGTGTGATTAGCCTTGAGACGCCTCAGCCGGAAATGGGCCTCATCTCGCCTGGAGGGAGAACCTCCTGGATTTCTCGAGTTTCGGCAGGTGCTCTCAACTTATGAACGGGGGACATCAGGGGACCCGCTCTGGTGGGCCTCAGGAAAGGCCCAGTCCCCATGCGGAGTTGCTCTGAGGGGCCTCTCGGGATTCCTCTCCAGTCGATGCCGGGGCCTAAAGACTTGTGTGGAGTCGGTGGCCGGAAACTGAGGATTCCTCTCCCAGTGCTGACATGGATCTTGGGGTACTTCTGGAGTCTCCCCAGGGGAGTCAGTCCTAGTCTCAAGCGGGGCATGCACGTGCGCTTTCCTCCCGAGCTGTAGCAGCAGTGTCACGCTTCCCTTCGCGTGGATCAATGGAGTTCCTCTCGCCTTTCCTGTGGAGAGCGCCTCCTCTTGAGATGCGACGGGAACGCCGGGAATTCTTTCCCGACCACGCAGGGAATGGATCCCTCCACTCCAGCTAGGAGGAGGAAACGGGGCTCCCCTGAATTTGGCGGGACTCTCGTGCTTCCTCTCGAGTGGAGACGGGTATGTCGGGGAACTTCTTAGGTTGCAGCAAGGGTGTGAAGGACCCTTTGTAAGCTCCAGAGGTTAGGTGTGATTAGCCTCGAGACGCCTCAGCGGAAATGGGCCTCATCTCGCCCTGGAGGGGAGAACCTCCCTGGATTTTCCTCGAGTTTCGGCAGGTGCTCTCGACTTACGACGGGGACCTCAGGGACCCGCTCTGGTGGCCTCAGGAAAGGCCAATCCCCATGCGAGTTCTTCGGGGGCCTCTCGGGATTCCACTCCCATCGATGCCGGTGCCTAAGACCTTGCGTGGAGTAGATGCCGGAACCTGAGGATTCCTCTCCAGTGCCGACGTGGAACTTGGGGGTAATTCTGGAGTCTCCCTAGGGGAGTCAGTCCTCGTCTCGAGTGGGGGCATGCACGTGCGCTTTCCTCCCGAGCTGCAGCAGCAGTGTCGCGCTTCCCTTCGCGTGGATCAAGGGATCTGTGCCTTTCCCACGAGGCTTTCCCACAGGGCTGCTCCACGTGCCACCGTTGTGTGAGTCGATCTTCGGCTTGAAAGTTGAGGCAGAGCAGGGAAAACAGGTTTCCCTGGAATGGACTGAGACATCTGGGGTACTCTTTGAATGGTGGCACGACCCTGGAGACCCTCTCTCCTTTCCTGTGGAGATCTCCTCCTCTTTAGATGTGACGGGAACGCCGGGAATTCTTTCCCGACCACACAGGGAAAGGATCCCTCCTCTCGAGCTAGGAGGCAGAAACGGGGCTACTCTGGATGTGGGCGGTACTCTCGTGCTTCCTCTCGAGTGGAGACGGGTATGTCGGGGAACTTCTTGAGTTGCAGAAAGGGTGTGAAGGACCCTTTGGAAGTTCCAGAGTTTAGGTGTGATTTGCCTGGAGACGCCTCAGCGGAAATGGGCCTGATCTCGATGGAGGGGAGAACCTCCTGGATTTTCTCGAGTTGCGGCAGCTGCTCTCGACTTTCGACGGGGACGTCAGGGACCCGCTCTGGTGGCCTCAGGAAAGGCCAGTCCCCATGGGAGTTGCTCCGGGGCCTATCGGATTCCTCTCCCGTCGATCCCGGGGCCTAAGACCTTGTGTGGAGTCGGTGCCGGGAACCTGAGGATACCTCTCCAGTACTGAAATGGATCTTGGGGTACTTCTGGAGTCTCCCCAGGGGAGTCAGTCCTCGTCTCGAGTGGGGGCATGCACGTGCGGTTTCCACCCGAGCTGTAGCAGCACTGTCGAGCTTCCCTTCGCGTGGATGGAGGGATCTGTGGCTTTCCCTCCAGGCTTTCCCCGAGGCTTCCCATGAGGCTATCCCACAGGGCTGTCCCACGAGCCACCGTGGTGTGAGTCGATCCTCGGCTTGAAAGTCGAGGCAGTGCAGGGAAAACAGGTTCCCTGTAATGGACTGAGACATCTGGGGGACTCTGGGAATGGTAGTACGACCCTGGAGTTCCTCTCGCCTTTCCTGTGGAGAGCGCCTCCTCTTGAGATGCGACGGGAACGCCGGTAATTCCATTCCCGACCACGCAGGGAAAGGATACCTCCTCTGGAGCTAGGAGGCAGAAACGGGGCTCCTCTGGATGTGTGGGGAACTCTCGTGCTTCCTCTCGAGTGGAGACGGGTATGTCAGGGAACTTCTTGAGTTTGCAGCAAGGGTGTGAAGGACCCTTTGGACGTTCCAGAGGTTAGGTGTCATTAGCCTCGAGACTCCTCAGTGGAAATGGGCCTCATCTCGCCTGGAGGGGTGAACCTCCTGGATTTTCTCGAGTTGCGGCAGGTGCTCTCGACTTACGACTGGGACCTCAGGGACCCGCTCTGGTTGCCTCAGGAAAGGCCAGTCCCCATGCGAGTTGCTCAGGGGCCTCTCGGGATTCCTCTCCCGTCGATGCCGGATCCCAAGACCTTGTGTGGAGTTGGTGCCGGAGCCTGAGGATTCCTCTCCAGTGCTGACATGGATATTGGGGTACTTCTGGACTCTCCCCACGGGAGTCAGTCATCGTCTCGAGAGGGGCCATGCACGTGGGCTTTCCTCCCGAGCTGTAGCAGCAGGGTCACGCTTCCCTTCGCGTGGATCAAGGGATGTGTGGCTTTCCTTCGAGGCTTTCACACGAGGCTTTCCCACAGGCTGTCTCACGTGCCACCGTGGAGTGAGTCGATCCTTGGCTTGAAAGTCGAGGCAGTGCAAGGATAACAGGTTTCCCCTGAAATGGACTGAAATATCTGGGGTACTCTGGGAATGGTGGCACGACCCTGGAGTTCCTCTCGCCTTTCCTGTGGAGAGCGGCCTCCTCTTGAGATGCAACGGGAATGCCCGGGAATTCTTTCCCGACAACACAGGGAAAGGATCCCTCCTCTCGAGCTAGGAGGAGGAAACGGGTCTCCTCTGGATGTGGGCGGGACTCTCCTGATTCCTCTAGAGTGGAGACGGGTATGTCAGGGAACTTCTTGAGTTGCAGCAAGGGTGTGAAGGACCCTTTGGAAGTTCCAGATGTTAGATGTGATTAACCTCGAGACGCCTCAGCGGAAAAGGGCCTCATCTCGCCTGGAGGGGAGAACCTCCTGGATTTTCTCGAGTTTCGGCAGGTGCCTCGACTTACGATGGGACCTCAGGGATCCGCTCTGGTGGCCTCAGGAAAGGCCAGTCCCCATGCGAGTTGCTCGGGGGCCTCTCGGGATTCCTCTCCCGTTGATGCCGTGGCCTAAGATCTTGTGTGGAGTCGGTGCCGGAACCTGAGGATTCCTCTTCATTGCTGACATGGATCTTGGGCTATTTCTGGAGTCTCCCCAGGGGAGTCAGTCCTCGTGTCGAGGGGGGCATGCACGTGCGCTTTCCTCCCGAGCTGTAGCAGCAGGGTCACGCTTCCCTTCGCGTGGATCAAGGGATCTGTGGCTTTCCCTCGTGGCTTTACTACGAGGCTTTCCCACAGGGCTGTCCCACGTGCCACCGTGGTGTGAGTCGATCCTCGGCTTGAAAGTTGAGGTAGGACAGGGAAAACAGGTTTCCCTGGAATGGACTGCGATTTCTGGGGGACTCTATTAACTGTGGCACGACCCTGGAGTCCTCTCGCCTTCCCTGTGGAGAGCGCCTCCTCTTGAGATGCGACAGGAACGCCGGTAATTCTTCCCCGTCCACCAGGGATTGGATCCCTCCTCTTGAGCTAGGAGGCGGAAATGGGGCTCCTCTGGATGTGGGCGGGACTTTCGTGCTTCCTCTCAAGTGGAGACGGGTATGTCGGGGAACTTCTTGAGTTGCAGCAAGGGTGTGAAGGACCCCTTGGAAGTTCCAGAGTTTAGGTGTGATTAGCCTCGAGACGCTCAGCGGAAATGGGCTCATCTCGCCTGGAGGGAGAACCTCCTGGATTTTCTCGAGTTGCATCAGGTGCTCTTGACTTACGACGGGACCTCAGGGACCCGCTCTGGTGCCTCAGGAAAGTCCAGTCCCATGCGAGTTGCTCTGGGGCCTCTGGGATTCCTATCCGTCGATGCCGGGCCTAAGACTTTGTGTGGAGTCGGTGCCGGAACCTGAGGATTCCTCTCCAGTGCTGACATGGATCTTGGGTACTTCTGAGTCTTGCCAGGGGAGTCAGACCTCGTTTCGAGTGGGGCATGCACGTGCGCTTTCCTCCTGAGCTGTAGCAGCAGTATCACGCTTCCCTTTGCATGGATCAAGGGATCAGTAGCTTTCCTCGAGGCTTTCCCACTAGGCCTTCCCATGAGGCTTTCCACAGGGCTGTCCACGTGCCACGTGGTGTGAGTCGATCCTCGGCTTGAAAGTCGAGGCAGTGCAGGGAAAACAGGTTTCCCTGGAATGGACTGAGACATCTGGGGGACTCTGGGAATGGTGGCACGACTCTGGGTTCCTCTCGCCTTTCCTGTGGAGAGCGCCTCCTCTTGAGATGTGATGGAACGCCGGGATTCTTTCCCCAACACGCAGGGAAAGAATCCCCCCTGTCGAGCTAGAGGCCTAAACGGGCTCCTCTGGATGGGCGTGTCTCTCGTGCTTCCTCTCGAGTGAGACGGGTATGTCGGGAACTTCTTGAGTTGCAGCAACGGTGTGAACGACCCTTTGGAAGTTCCAGAGTTGGTGTGATTAGCCTCGAGACGTCTCAGCGAAATGGGCTCATCTCGCCTGGAGGGGAGAACCTCCTGGATTTTCTCGAGTTGCGGCCGGTGCTCTCGACTTACGACGGGACCTCAGGGACCTGCTCTGGTGACCTCAGGAAAGGCAGTCCCCATGCGAGGTGCTAGGGGCCTCTCAGGATTCCTCTCCCGTCGATACCGGGCCTAAGACCTTGTGTGGAGTCGGACCAGAACCTGAGGATTCCTCTCCAGTGCTGACATGGATCTTGGCGTACTTCTGGAGTCTCCAAGTGCGTCAGTCCTCGCTCGAGTGGGGTCATGCACGTGCGCTTCCTCCGAGCTGTAGCAGCAGTGTCACGCTTCCCTTCTCCTGGATCAAGGAATCTGTGCTTTCCTGGAGTCTTTCCCATGAGGCTTTCCCACAGGACTATTCCACTTGCCATCATGGTGTGAGTCGATCCTCGACATGAAAGTCGAACCAGTGCAGAGAAAACAGGAACCTCCTTCCCCACAGTAGGGGGTACACTGTCCCCTTGGGCGGGTATCTCCAGGTCACTCGCTGGGGGTTGCCCGCGGAGGTGCGGGCCTCAGGCTCCACGTGAGAAAAGCCCAAATGGCATTAGCTGCCAGTCCAGACGCTGGCCCCTCAGGTCTCTGGCCGGAGCCTTGGGCTCCAGGCAACTCAAAGCCCTCAGGGTGGCACTCTGTGACTGCTGTAGGGAAAGGACGCCAAGAGCCCACGGAGGAGTTGGGGAGGGGCATGGGGAAACGGAGGCGAGGACAGCGAGGGATCTAGGTGGAGGCGCTGGAGAGAGCGTCTGGTGTCCGGAATGCCTCGGAAGGAGCCAGCGGGGACAGTCGAGGCCCAGGGACCTGTGGAATGTGAAAAGGCGGGAAATCCCAGAGCAAGGCAGGCTGGGAAAGGGGGCGTTGGTGGCCAATTCAAAGGGACCTTGGGCGTTTCCTGGGCGGTGAGCTCCCTTGGCACTGCTGAGGGCCCCTGATTGATCCACCCGGGGTTGATCCCACCCCCCGCTGCGAGGGAGGGCCACAACCAAAGCGCGCGAACTGCCCGCCCACCCCAACGGGGATCTTGGAGGTCCAGGGCTCAGCCGTGCCGGGAAAAGCCCACTCGCTCCACGGGACTCGTCCAGGGTCTCTGCTTGGAAAGAGGCCAGGGGCGGCCCCCTCCATCTACCACCCAAACCCTATTGACGTCAATGGTGGCGGAGACGCCTCCCGTTCTCCAGAGTCCTAAGCTGCTGGGTCCCCGCCCACTCGGCCAGCAGTCTGCAGCGTGCCCGTGTGCCTCTCC
>NW_017197585.1:0-8011 GCF_001704415.2 Capra hircus
TCGATTCTCAGTCCATTCCAGGAAACCTGTTTCCCTGGACTGCCCTCGACTTAAAGCCGAGGATCGACTCACACAACGTGGCACGTGGGACAGCCTGCAGGAAAGCCTCGTGGAAAGCCTCGTGGGAAAGCCTCGAGGGAATGCCCACAGATCCCTTGTTCCCGCGAAGGGAAGCGTGACACTGCTGCTACAGCTCGGGAGGAAAGCGCACGTGCATGCCCCCTCGAGACGAGGACTGACTCCCCTGGGGATTCCAGAAGTACCCTAAGATCCATGTCAGCACTGGAGAGGAATCCTCAGGTTCCGGAACTGTATCCAGACAAGGTCTCAGGCCCAGCATCGACTGGAGAGGAATCCCGAGAGCCCGAGCAACTCGCATGGGACTGGCCTTTCCTGAGGCCAGCAGAGCGGGTCCCTGAGGTCCCGTCGTAAGTCAAGAGCACCTGCAGCAAATCGAGAAAATCCAGGAGGTTCTCCCCTCCAGGCGAGATGAGGCCCATTTCCGCTGAGGCGTCTCGAGGCTATTCGCACTTAACCTCTGGAAGGTCCAAAGGGTCCTTCACACCCTTGCTGCAACTCAAGAAGTTCCCCGACATACCCGTCCCACTCGAGAGGAAGCACTAGAGTCCCGCCCACATCCAGAGGAGCCCCGTTTCCCCCTGCTAGCTCGAGAGAAGTGATCCTTTCCCTGAGTGGTCGGGAAAGAATTCCCGGCGTTCCCGTCGCATGCCAAGTGGATGCGCTCTCCACAAGAAAGGCGAGAGGAACTCCAGGGTCGTGTCACCATTCCCAGAGACCCCAGATGTCTCAGTCCATTCCAGGGATACCTGTATTCCCTGCACTGCCTCGACTTTCAAGCCGAGGATCGACTCACACCACGGTGGCACGTGGGACAGCCCTGTGGGAAAGCCTCGTGGGAAAGCCTCGTGGGAAAGCCTCGAGGGAAATCCACAAATCCTTTGATCCACGCGAAGGGAAGCGTGACACTGCTGCTACAGCTCGGGAGGAACGAGCACGTGCATGCCCCCACTCGAGACGAGGACTGACTCCCCTGGGGAGACTCCAGAAGTACCCCAAGATCCATGTCAGCACTGGAGAGGAATCCTCAGGTTCCGGCACCGACTCCACACAAGGTCTTAGGCCCCGCATCGACGGGAGAGAATCCCGAGTGGCCCCGAGCAACTTGCATGGGGACTGGCCTTTCCTGAGGCCACCAGAGCGGGTCCCTGAGGTCCCCGTCGTTAGTCGAGAGCACCTGCCGTCACTCGAGAAAATCCAGGAGGTTCTCCCCTCCAAGCGAGATGAGGCCCATTTCCGCTGAGGCGTCTCTAGAGTAATCACACCTAACCTCTTGAACTTCCAAAGGGTCCTTCACACCCTTGCTGCAACTCAAGAAGTTCCCCCGACATTCCCGTCTCCACTCGAGATGAAGCACGAGAGTCTCGCCCACATCCAGAGGAGCCCCGTTTCCGCCTCCTAGCTCGAGAGGAGGGATCCTTTCCCTGCGTGGTCGGCAAAGAATTCCCGGCGTTCCCATCTCATCTCAAGAGGAGGCGCGCTCCTCAGGAAAGGCGAGAGGAACTCCAGGGTCGTGCCACCATTCCCAGAGTCCCCCAGATGTCTCAGTCCAATCCAGGGAAACGTGTTTTCCCTGCACTGCCTCGACATTCAAGCTGAGGATCGACTCACACCACGGAGGGCAAGTGGGACAGCCCTGTGGAAAAGCCTCGCGGGATAGCCTAGTGGGAAAGCCTCGAGGGAAAGCCACAGATCCCTTGATCCACGCGAAGGGAAGCTTGACACTGCTTCTACAGCTCGGGAGGAAAGCGCACGTGCATGCCCCCACTCGAGACGAGGACTGACTCCCCTGGGGAGACTTCAGAAGTACCCCAAGATCCATGTCAGCACTGGAGAGGAATCCTCAGGTTCCGGCACCGACACCACACATGGTCTTGTGCCCCGTCATCGATGGAGAATATCCGGAGACACCCCCGAGCAACTCGCATGGGGACTGGACTTTCCTGAGGCCCACCAGACCGGGTCCCTGAGGTCCCCGTCATAACTCGAAAGCACCTGCCGAAACTCGAGAGAATCCAGGAGGTTCTCCCGTCCAGGCGAGATGATGCCCATTTCCGTTGAGGCATCTCGAGGCTAATCACACCTAACCTCTGGAACTTCCAGAGGGTCCTTCACACCCTTGCTGCACCTCAAGAAGTTCCCCGACATACTCGTCTCCACTCGAGAGAAAGCACGAGAATCCCGTCCACATCCAGAGGAGCCCTTTTCCGCCTCATAGCTCGAAAGGAGGGATCCTTTCCCTGCGTGGTCGGGACAGAATTCCCGGCGTTCCCGTCGCATCTCAAGAGGAGGCGCTCTCCACAAGAAAGGCGAGAGGAATTCCAGGGTCGTGTCACCATTCCCAGAGTCCCCCAGATATCTCCGTCCATTCCAGGGAAACCTGTTTTCCCTGCATTGCCTCGACTTTCAAGCCAAGGATCGACTCACACAACCGGTGGCACGTGGGACAGACCAGTGGTAAAGCCTCGTGGGAAAGCCTCGAGGGAAGGCTTCGAGGGAAAGCCACAGATCCCTTGATCCACGCGAAGGGAAACGTGACACTCCCGCTACAGCTCGGGAGGAAATGGCACCTGCATGCCCCCAATGGAGACGAGTACTTACTCCCCTGGGGAGACTCCAGAAGTACCCCAAGATCCATGTCAGCACGGGAGAGGAATCTTAAGGTTCCGGCACCGACTCCACACAAGGTCTTAGGCCCCGCCATCGACGGGAGAGGAATACCGAGAGGCCCACGAGCAACTCGCATGGAGACTGGCCTTTCCTGAGGCCACCAGAGCGGGTCTCTGAGGTCCCCGACCTAAGTCGAGAGCACCTGCCGCAACTCGAGAAAATCCAGGAGGTTCTCCCCTCCAGGAGAGATGAGGCCCATTTCCACTGAGGCGTCTCAAGGCTAATCACACCTAACCTCTGGAACTTCCAAAGGGTCCTTCACACGCTTGCTGCAACTCAGGAAGTTCCCCTACATACCCGTCTCCACTCGAGAGGAAGCACGTATGTCCCGCCCACATCCAGAGGAGCCCCGTTTCCGCCTCCTAGCTCGAGAGGAGCGATCCTTTCCCTGTGTGGTCGGGAAAGAATTCCCGGCGTTCCCGTCGAATCTCAAGAGGAGGCACTCTCCACGGGAAAGGCGAGAGGAACTCCAGTGTCATGCCACCATTCCCAGAGTCCTCCAGATGTCTAAGTCCATTCCAGGGAAAACTGTTTTCCCTGCACTGTTTCGACTTTCAAGCAGAGGATCGACTCACACCACGGTGCCCCGTGGGACAGCCCTGTGCGAAAGCCTCCTGGGAAAGCCTCGTGGGAAAGCCTCGAGGGAAAGCCACAGGATCCCTTGATCCACGCGAAGTGAAGCGTTACAATGCTGCTACAGCTCGAGAGTAAAGCGCACTTGTATGCCCCCACTCGAGACGAGGACTGACTCCACTGAGGAGAGTCCAGAAGTTCCCCAAGATCCATTTCAGCACTGGAGAGGAATCCTCAGGTTCCGGAACCGAATCCACACAAGATCTTAGGCCGCGGTATCGACGGGAGAGGAATCCCGAGAGGCCCCCGAGCAACTCCCATGGGGACTGGCCTATCCTGAGGCCACCAGAGCGGTTCCCTGAGGTCCCCATCGTAAGTCGAGAGCGCCTGCCGCAACGCGAGAAAATCCAGGAGGTTCTCCCCTCCAGGCGAGATGAGGCCCATTTCCGCTGAGGCTTCTCGGGTCTAATCACACCTAACCTCTGGATCCTCCAAAGGGTCCTTCACACCCTTACTGCAACTCAAGAAGTTCCCCGACATACCCGTCTCCACTCTAGAGGAAGCACGAGAGTTCCACCCACATCCAGAGGAGCCCCGTTTCCGCCTCCTGGCTCGAAAGGAGGATCCTTTCCCTGCTTGGTGGGGAAAGAATTCCCCGCGTTCCCGTCGCATCTCAAGAGGAGGCGCTCTCCACAGGAAAGGGGAGAGGAACACCAGGATCCTGCCACCATTCCCAGAGTCCGGCAGATGTCTCAGACCATTCCAGGGAAACCTGTTTTCCCTGCACTGCCTCGACTTTCAAGCCGAGGATCGACTCACACCACGGTGGCACGTGGGACAGCCCTGTGGGAAAGCCTCGTGGGAAAGCCTGGTGGGAAAGCCTCGAGGGAAAGCCACAGATCCCTTGATCCACGCGAATGGAAGTGCGACACTGCTGCTACAGCTCGGGAGGAAAGCGCACGTGCATGCCCCCACTCGAGACGAGGACTGACTCCACTGGGGAGACTCCAGAAGTACCCCCAGATCCATGCCAGCACTGGAGAGGAATCCTCAGGTTCCGGCACCGGCTCCACACAAGATCTGAGGCCCCGGCATCGACGGGAGAGGAATCCCGAGAGGCCCCCGAGCAACTCGCATGGGGACTGGCCTTTCCTGAGGCCACGAGCGTGGGTCCCTGAGATCCCCTTCGTAAGTCGAGAGCACCTGCTGCAACTCGAGAAAATACAGGAGGTTCTACCCTCCAGGGGAGATGAGGCCCATTTCCGCTGAGGCGTCTCGAGGCTATTCACACCTAAGCTCTGGAACTTCCAAAGGGTCCTTCACACCCTTGCTGCAACTCAAGAAGTTCCCCGACATTCCCGTCTCCACTCGAGAGGAAGCACGAGAGTCCCGGCCACATCCAGAGGAGCCCCGTTTCCGTCTCTTAGCTAGAGAGGAGGGATCCTTTCCCTGCGTGGTCGGGAAAGTATTCCCGGCGTTCCCGTCGCATCTCAAGAGGAGGCGCTCTCCACAGGAAAGGCGAGAGGAATTCCAGGGTCGTGCCACCATTCCCAGAGTCAACCAGATGTCTCCGTCCATTCCAGGGAAACCTGTTTTCCCTGCACTGCCTCGACTTTCAAGCCGAGGATCGACTCACACCACGGTGGCACGTGGGACAGCCCTGTGGGAAAGCCTCGTGGGAAAGCCTCGTGGGAATGCCTCGAGGGAAAGCCACTGATCCCTTGATCCACGCAAAGGGAAGTGTGACACTGCTGCTACAGCTCGGGAGGAAAGCTCACGAGCCTGCCCCCACTGGAGACGAGGACTGACTCCACCAGGAAGACTCCAGAAGTACCGCAAGATCCATGTCAGCACTGGAGAGGAATGCTCAGGTTCCGGCACCGACTGCCACACAAGATCTTAGGCCCCGGCATCGAAGGGAGGGGAATCCCGAGAGGCCCCCGAGCAACTCACATGGGGACTGGCCTTTACTGAGGCCTCCAGATCGGGTCCCTGAGGTCCCCGTCTTAAGTCGAGAGCACCTGCCGCAACTCGAGAAAATCTAGGAGGTTCTCCCCTCCAGGCGAGAGGAGGCCCATTTCCGCTGAGGCGTCTCGAGGCTAATCACACCTAACCTCTGGAACTTCCAAAGGGTCCTTCACACCCTTGCTGCAGCTCAAGAAGTTCCCCGACGTACCCGTCTCGACTCGAGAGGAAGCACGAGAGTTCCGCCCACATCCAGAGGAGCCCCGTTTCCGCGTCCTAGCTCGAGAGGAGGGATCCTTTCCCTGCGTGGTCGTGAAAGAATTCCCGGCGTTCCCGTCGCATCTCAAGAGGAGACGCTCTCCACAGGAAAGGTGAGAGGAACTCCAGGGTCGTGCCACCATTCCCAGAGTCCCCCAGATGTCTCCGTCCATTCCAGGGAAACCTGTTTTCCCTGCACTGCCTCGACTTTCAAGCCGAGGATCGACTCACACCACGGTGGCACGTGGGACAGCCCTGTGGGAAAGCCTCGTGGGAAAGCCTCGAGGGAAAGCCACAGATCCCTTGATCCACGCGAACGGGAAGCGTGACACTGCTGCTACAGCTCGGGAGGAAAGCGCACGTGCATGCCCCCACTCGAGACGAGGACTGACTCCACTGGGGAGACTCCAGAAGTACCCCAGATCCATGCCAGCACGGGAGAGGAATCCTCAGGTTCCGGCACCGGCTCCACACAAGATCTGAGGCCCCGGCATCGACAGGGAGAGGAATCCCGAGAGGCCCATGAGCAGCTCGCATGGGGACTGGCCTTTCCTGAGGCCACCAGAGTGGGTCCCTGAGGTCCCCTTCGTAAGTCGAGAGCACCTGCTGCAACTCGAGAAAATCCAGGAGGTTCTCCCCTCCAGGCGAGATGAGGCCCATTTCCGCTGAGGCGTCTCGAGGCTATTCACACCTAAACTCTGGAACTTCCAAAGGGTCCTTCACACCCTTGCTGCAACTCAAGAAGTTCCCCGACATTCCCGTCTCCACTCGAGAGGAAGCACGAGAGTCCCGGCCACATCCAGAGGAGCCCCGTTTCCGTCTCCTAGCTAGAGAGGAGGGATCCTTTCCCTGCGTGGTCGGGAAAGTAATTCCCGGCGTTCCCGTCGCATCTCAAGAGGAGGCGCCTCCCCACAGGAAAGGGCGAGAGGAATTCCAGGGTAGTGCCACCATTCCCAGAGTCAACCAGATGTCTCCAGTCCATTCCAGGGAAACCTGTTTTCCCTGCACTGCCTCGACTTTCAAGCCGAGGATCGACTCACACCACGGTGGCACGTGGGACAGCCCTGTGGGAAAGCCTCGTGGGAAAGCCTCGTGGGAAGCCTCGAGGAAAGCCACTGATCCCTTGATCCACGCGAAGGGAAGCGTGGACACTGCTGCTACAGCTCGGGAGGAAAGCGCACGTGCATGCCCCCACTCGAGACGAGGACTGACTCCCCTGGGGAGACTCCAGAAGTACCCCAAGATCCATGTCAGCACTGGAGAGGAATCCTCAGGTTCCGGCACTGACTCCACACAAGGTCTTAGGCCCCAGCATCGACAGGAGAGGAAATCCCGAGAAGCCCCCGAGCAACTCGCATGGGGACTGGCCTTTCCTGAGGCCACCAGAGCGGGTCCCTGAGGTCCCCGTCTAAGTCGAGAGCACCTGCCGCAACTCGAGAAAATCCAGGAGGTTCTCCCCTCCAGGCGAGATGAGGCCCATTTCCAGCTGAGGCGTCTCGAGGCTAATCACATCTAACATCTGGAACTTCCAAGGGTCTTCACACCCTTGCTGCAACTCAAGAAGTTCCCCGACATACCCGTCTCCACTCGAGAGAGAAGCACGAGAGTTCCCGCCACATCCAGAGGAGCCCCGTTTCTGCCTCCTAGCTCGAGAGGAGGGATCCTTTCCCTGCGTGGTCGGGAAAGAATTCCCGGCGTTCCCGTCGCATCTCAAGAGGAGGCGCTCTCCACAGGAAAGGCGAGAGGAACTCCAGGGTTCGTGCCACCATTCCCAGAGTCCCCCAGATGTCTCAGTCCATTCCAGGGAAACCTGTTTTCCCTGCACTGCCTCGACTTTCAAGGCCGAGGATCGACTCACACCAGGTGGCACGTGGGACAGCCCTGTGGGAAAGCCTCGTGGGAAAGCCTCGTGGGAAAGCCTCGAGGAAAGCCACAGATCCCTTGATCCACGCGAAGGGAAGCGTGACACTGCTGCTACAGCTCGGGAGGAAAGTCGCACGTGCATCGCCCACTCGAGACGAGGACTGACTCCCCTGGGGAGACTCCAGAAGTACCCCAAGATCCATGTCAGCACTGGAGAGGAATCCTCAGGTTCCGGCACTGGACTCAACACAAGGTCTTAGGCCCCAGCATCGACAGGAGAGGAAACCCCGAGAGCCCCCGAGACGCCCCCGAATAACTCGCATGGGGACTGGCCTTTCCTGAGGCCACCAGAGCGGGTCCCTGAGGTCCCCGTCGTAAGTCGAGAGCCCCTCCGCAACTCGAGAAAATCCAGGAGGTTCTCCCCTCCAGGCGAGATGAGGCCCATTTCCAATGAGGCGTCTCGAGGTTTATCACATCTAACATCTGGAACTCCAAGGGTACTTCACACCCTTGCTGCAACTCAAGAAGTTCCCCGACATACCCCGTCTCCACGAGAGAGGAAGCACGAGAAGTTCTGCCCCATCCAGAGGAGCCCCGTGTCTGC
>NW_017197586.1:0-8010 GCF_001704415.2 Capra hircus
GCTGCAGACCGCTGGCCGATTTTCCAGGCACGCTGTGCCCTGGACGGCCAAGATCCCCGTTGGGGTGGGCGGGCAGTTCGGGGGCTTTGTTTGTGGCCCTCCTCGCAGCGGGGGGTGGGTTCAACCCCGAGTGGATCAATCAGGGGCCCTCAGCAGTGCCAAGGGAACTCACCGCGCCCAGGAAACGCCCCTAGGTCCCTTTGAATTGGCCACCAACGCCCCCTTTCCCAGCCTGCTTGCTCTGAGATTTCCCGCCTTTTCACATTCCACAGGTCCCTGGTCCTCGACTGTCCCCCGCTGGCTCCTCCGAGGCATTCCGGGACACCAGACGCTCTCTCCAGCGCCTCCACCTAGATCCCTCGCTGTCCTCGCCTCCGTTTCCCCCATGCCCCCCCCAACTCCTCCGTGGGCTCTTGCATCCTTTCCTACAGCAGTCCCAGAGTGCCACCCCGAGGGCTTTGTGAGTTGCCTGGGCCCAAGGCTCCGGCCAGAGACCTGAGGGGCCAGCGTCTGGACTGGCAGCTAATGCCATTTGGGGCTTTTCTCAGTGGAGCCTGAGGCCCGCACCTCCGCGGGCAACCCCCAGCAGCGCGAGTGCCTGGAGATACCCGCCCAAGGGGACAGTGTATCCCTACTGTGGGGAAGGAGGGTTCCTGTTTTCCCTGCACTGGTTCGACTTTCACGCCGAGGATCGACTCACACCATGGTGGCAAGTGGAATAGCCTTGTGGGAAAGCCTCATGGGAAAGACTCCAGGGAAAGCCACAGATTCCTTGATCCACGAGAAGGGAAGCGTGACACTGCTGCTACCGCTCGGAGGAAAGCGCACGTGCATGACCCACTCGAGCCGAGGACTGACGCAAGCTTGGGAGACTCCAGAAGTACGCCAAGATCCATGTCAGCACTGGAGAGGAATCCTCAGGTTCCGGTCCCGCCTCCACACAAGGTCTTAGGCCCGGGCATCGACCGGAGAGGAATCCTGAGAGGCCCCCCTAGCACCTCGCATGGGACTGGCCTTTCGAGGTCACCAGAGCGGGTCCCTGAGGTCTCCGTCGTAACTCGAGAGCACCTGCCGCAACTCGAGAAAATCCAGGAGGTTCTCCCCTCCAGGCGAGATGAGGCCCATTTCCGCTGAGGCGTCTCGAGGCTAATCACACCTAACCTCTGGAACTTCCAAAGGGTCCTTCACACCCTTGCTGCAAGTCAAGAAGTTCTCCGACATACCCATATCCACTCGAGAGGAAGGACGAGGTTCCCGCCCATATCCAGCGGAGCCCCGTTTCCGCCTCGTAGCTCGAGAAGAGGGATCCTTTCCCTTTGTCGTCGGGAAAGAATTCCCGGCCTTCCCGTCGCATCTCAAGAGGAGGCGCTCTCCACAGGAAAGACGAGAGGAACTCCAGGGCCTTGCCAGCATTCCAAGAGTCCCCCAGATGTCTAAGTCCATTCCAGAAGAAACTGTTTTCCCTGCACTGCCTCGACGTTCACGCCGAGGATCGACTCACACCACCGTGGCACGTGGGACAGCCCTGTTGGAAAGCCTCGTGGGAAAGCCTCAATGGAAAGCGACAGATCCCTTGATCCACACGTCGGCAAGCGTGACACTGCTGCTGCAGGTCGTGAGGAAATGGCAGGTGCATGCCCCCACACGAGATGAGGACTGACTCCCCTGGTGAGACTCCAGAAGTACGGAAAGATTCATGTCAGCACTGGAGAGGCATCCTCAGGGTCTGGCCCCGACTCCACACAAGGTCTTAGGCACCGGCATCGATGGGAGAGGAATCCCTAAAGGCCCCTGGTAACTCGCATGGGGACTGGCCTTTCCTGAGGCCACCAGAGCGGGTCCCTGAGGACCCGTCGTAACTCGAGAGCACCTGCCGCAACTGGGTAAAATCCAGGAGGTTCTCCCTCCAGGCGGGATGAGGCCCATTTCCTCTGAGGTGTCTGGAGGCTCATCACACCTAACCTCTGGAAATTAAAAAGGGTCCTTGCTGCAACTCAAGAAGTTCCCGACATACCCGTCTCCACACGAGAGGAAGCACGAGGGTCCCGCCCACATTCAGAGGAACCCCGTTTCCGAGATGAAGGATCCTATCCTGCTTAGTCAGGAAAGATTTTTCGGCGTTCCCATGGCATCTCAAGAGCAAGGGTTCTCAATAGGAAAGGCAAGAGGAACTCCAGGGTCGTGCCACCATTTCAAGAGTCCCCCAGATGTCTCAGTCCATTTCAGAGGAACCCGTTTTCCCAGCACTGCCTCGACTTTCACGCCGAGGATCCACTCACACCATGGTGGCATGTGGGACAGCCCTGTGAGAAAGCCTCGAGGGAAAGCCACAGATCCCTTGATCCCCGGGACGGGAAGCGTGACACATCTGCTACACTGTCCCTGAGGTCACGGTCGTATGTCGAGAGTACCTGCCGCAACTCGAGAAAATCCAGGAGGTTCTCTGCTCCAGTCGAGATGAGGCCCATTTTCTCTGCGGCGTCTCGAGAGTAATCACAACTAAACTCTGGAACTTCCAAAGTGTCCTAAACACCCTTGCTAAAACTCAAGAAGTTCCCCGACATACCCGTCTCCACTCCAGAGGAAGCACGAGGGTCCGGCAACCGCCAGAGGAGCTCCGTTTCCTCCTCCAAGCTCGAGATGAGGGATCCTTCCCTGCTTCCTCGGGAAAGAATTCCCGACGTTTCGACGCATCTCAAGAGGAGGCGAGCTGCACAGGAAAGGCGAGAGGAACTCATGGGTCGTGCCACCATTCCAAGAGTCCCCAGATGTCTCAGTCCATTCCAGAGGATCCTGTTTTCCCTGCACTGCTTCGACTTTCACGCTGAGGATCGACTCACACCTGGTGGCACGTGTGACAACCCTGTGGGAAAGCCTCGTGGGAAAGCCTCGAGGGAAAGCCACAGATCCCTTAATCCACGCGACGGGAAGCGTGACACTGCTGCTACAGCACGGGAGGAAAGCGCACGTGCATGCCCCTACTCGAGACGAGAACTGACTCCCCTGGGGAGACTCCAGAAATACCCCAAGATGCATGTCAGCCCTGGAGAGGAATCCTCAGGTTCCGGCCCCGACTCCACACAAGGTCTTAGGCCCTGGCATCGACGGGAGAGGAATAGCGACAGGACCTCTAGCAACTCACATGGGGACTGGCCTTTCCTGAGGTAACCAGAGCGGGTCCATGAGGTCCCCGTCGTAAGTCGAGAGCACCTGCCGCAACTCGGTAAAATCCAGGAGGTTCTCCCCTGCAGGTGAGATGAGGCCCGTTTCCACTGATGTGTCTCGAGGCTAATCACACGTGAACTCTGGAACTTCTAAAAGAGTCTTTCACAGTCATGCTGCAACTCAAGAAGTTCCCCAACATACCCGTCTCCACTCAAGAGGAAGCAAGAGGGTCCCGGCCACATCCAGAGGAGCTCCGTTTCCGGCTCGTAGCTCGAGATGAGGGATCCTTTCCCTACTTGGTCGGGAAAGAATTCCGGGCATTCCCATCGCATCTCAAGAGGAGGCGCTCTCCAAAGGAAAGGGGAGAGGAACTGCAGGGTCGTGCCACCATTCCCAGAGTCCCCCGGATGTCTCATTCCAATTCCAGGGAAACCTGTTTTCCCTGCACTGGCCTCGACTTTCAGGCGAGGATCGACTCACACCACAGTGGCACGTGGCACAGCCCTGTGGGAAGGCCTCGTGGGAAAGCCTCGTGGGAAAGCCTCGAAGGGAAAGACACAGATCCCTTGATCCACGCGAAGGGAAGCGTGACACTGCTGCTTCAGCTCGGGAGGAAATCGCACGTGCATGCCCCCACTCGAGACGAGGACTGCCTTCCACTAGGGAGACTCCATTAGTACCCCAAGATCCATGTCAGCACTGGAGAGGAATCCTCAGGTTCCGGCACTGACTCCACACAAGGTCTTAGGCCTGGGCATCGACGGGAGAGGAATCCCGAGAGGCCCCGAGCAACACGCATGGGGACTGGCCTTTCCTGAGGCCACAAGAGCGGGTCACTGAGGTCCCCGTCGTAAGTCGAGAGCACCTGCCGCAACTCGAGAAAATCCAGAAGGTTCTCCCCTCCAGGCGAGATGAGGCCCATTTCCGCTGAGACGTCTCGAGGCTAATCACACCTAACCTCTGAAACTTCCAAAGGGTCCTTCACGTCCTTGCTGCAACTCAAGAAGTTCCCTGACATACCTGTCTCCACTCGAGAGGAAGCACGAGAGGCCTGCCCACATCCAGAGGAGCCCCGTTTCCGTCTCCAAGCTCGAGAGGAGGGATCCTTTCCCTGCGTTGTCGGGAAAGAATTCCCGGCGTTCCCATAGCGTCTCAAGAGGAGTCGCTCTCCACAGGAAAGGCGAGAGGAACTCCAGGGTGGTGCCACCATTCCCAGAGTCCCCCACATGTCTCAGTCCATTTCACGGAAACCTGTTTTCCCTGCATTGCCTTGGCTCTCAAGCCGAGGATCGACTCACACAACGGTGGCATGTGGGACAGCCCTTTGGGGAAAAGCCTCGTGGGAAAGCCTCGTGGGAAAGACTCGAGGGAAAGCCACAGATCCCTTACTCCACAAGAAGGGAAGCGAGATACTGCAGCTACAGCTCGGGAGGTAAGCGCATGTGCATGCGCCCACTCGAGACGAGGACTGACTCCCCTGGGGAGACTCCAGAAGTACCCAAGATACCATGTCAGCAAGGAGAGGAATCCTCAGGTTCCTGCACCGACTCCACACAAGGCCTTAGGCCCCGGCATCGACGGGAGTGAAATCCCGAGAGGCCCCCGAGCCACTCGCATGGGGACTGGCCTTCCTGAGGCCACCAGAGCGAGTCCTGAGGTCCCCGTCATAAGTCGAGAGAACCTGCCACAACTCGAGAAAATCCAGGAGGTTCTTCCCTCCAGACGAGATGAGCCCCATTTCCGCAGAGGCGACTCGAGGCTAATCACACCTAACCTCTGGACCTTCCAAAGGGCCCTTCACACCCTTGCTGCAACTCAAGAAGTTCCCTGACATACCCGTCTCCACTCGAAAGGAAGCACGAGAGTCCCGCCCACATCCAGAGGAGCCCTGTTTCCGCCTCCTAGCTGGACAGGAGGGATCCTTTCCCTGCGTGTTCGGAAAAGAATTCCCGGCGTTCCCGTCACATATCAAGAGGGGGTGCTCTCCACAGGAAAGGCGAGAGGAACTCCAGGGTCGTGTCACCATTCCCAGAGTCCCCCAGATGTCTCAGTCCATTCCAGGGAAGCCTGTTTCCCCGGCACTGCCTCGACTTTCAAACCGAGGATCGACTGACACCACAGTGGCACGTGGGACATCACTGGGGGAAAGCCTCGTTGGAAAGCCTGGTGGGAAAGCGTCGTGGGAAAGCCTCATGGGAAAGCCTCGAGGGAAAGCCACAGATCCTATGATCCACGGGAAGGGAAGCGTGACACTGCTGCTACAGCTCGGGAGGAAAGCACACGTGCATACCCCCACTGGAGACGAGGACTCACTCCCCTGGGGAGACTTCAGAAGTACCCCAAGAGTGTTGTCAGCACTGCAGAGGAATTCTCAGTTTCCGACACCGACTCCACACAAGGTCTTAGGGCCCGGCATCGATGGGAGAGGAATCCCGAGCGGCCCCCGAGCAAATCACATGGGGAGTGGCCTTTCCTGAGGCCACCAGAGCGGGTCCCTGAGGTCCCTGTCGTAAGTCGAGAGCACCTGCCGCAACTCGAGAAAATCCAGGAGGTTCTGCCCTCCAGGCGAGATGAGGCCCATTTCGCTGAGGCGTCTAGAGGCTAATCACACCTAATCTCTGGAACTTCCAAAGGGTCCTTCACACCCTTGCTGCAACTCAAGAATTTCCATGACATACCCGTCTCCACTCGAGAGGAAGCACAAGAGCTCCGCTCACATCCAGAGGAGCCCCGTGTCCGCCTCGTAGCTCGAGAGGAGGGATCCTTTCCCTGTGTGGTTGGGAATGAATTCCGGGCGTTCCGTCGCATCTCAAGATGAGGCGCTCTCCACAGGAAAGGCGAGAGGAACTCAAGGGTCGTGCCACCATTCGCAGAGTCCCCCAAATGTCTCAGTCCATTCCAGGGAAACCTGTTTTCTCTGCACTGCCTTGACTTTCTAGCCGAGGATCGACTCACACCACGGTGGCACGTGGGACAGCCCTATGGGAAAGCCTCGTGGGAAAGCCCCGTGGGAAAGCCTCGTGGAAAGTCTCTAGGGAAAGCCACAGATCCCTTGATCCACGCGAAGGGAAGCGTGACACTGCTGCTACAGCTCTGGAGGAAATCGCACGTGCATGCCCCCACTCGAGACTACGACTGACTCCCCTGGGGAGACTCCAGAAGTACCCCAAGATCCATGTCAGCACTGGAGAGGAATCCTCAAGTTCCGGCACCGAATTCACACAAGGTCGTAGGCCCCGGCATCGACGGGAGAGGAATAACGAGAGGCCCCTGAGCAACGCGCATGTGGACTGGCCTTTACTGAGTCCACCAGAGCGGGTCCCTGAGGTCCCCGTCATAAGTCGAGAGCACCTGCCGCAACTCGAGAAAATCCAGGAGGTTCTCCCCTCCAGGCAAGATGAGGCCCATTTCCGCTGAGGCGTCTTGAGGCTAATCACACCTAACCTCTGGAACTTCCAAAGGGTCCTTCACACCCTTGCTGTAACTCAAGAAGTTCTCCGACATACCCGTCTGCACTCGAGAGGAAGCACGAGAGTCCCACCCACATTCAGAGGAGCCCCATTTCTGCCTCTTAGCTCCAGAGGTGGGATCCTTTCCGTGCGTTGTCTGGAAAGAATTCACCGAGTTCCCGTCGCAATTCAAGAGGAGGCGCTCTCCACAGGAAAGGCGAGAGGAACTCCAGTGTCGTGCCACCATTCGCAGAGTCCCCCAGATGTCTCAGTCCATTCCAGGGAAACCTGTTTCCCTGCACTGCCTCGACTTTCAAGCCGAGGATCGACTCACACCACGGTGGCACGTGGGACAGCCCTGTGGGAAAGCTTCTTGTGAAAGCCTCGTGTGAAAGCCTCGAGGGAAAGCCACAGATCCCTTGATCCACGTGAAGGAAAGCGTGACATTGCTGCTACAGCTCGGGAGGAAAGCCCACGTGCATGCCCCCTCGAGACGAGGACTGACTCCCCTGGGGAGACCTCAGAAGTACCCCAAGATCCATGTCAGCACTGGAGAGGAATCCTTAGGTTCCGGCACCGACTCCACACAAGGTCTTAGGCCCCGGCATCGACGGGAGAGGAATCCTGAGAGGCCCCGAGCAACTCGCATGGGGACTGGCCTTTCCTGAGGCCACCAGAGCGGGTCCCTGAGGTCCCCGTCGTAAGTCGAGAGCACCTGACACAACTCGAGAAAATCCAGGATGTTCTCCCCTCCAGGCAAGATGAGGCCCATTTCCGCTGTGGAGTCTCGAGGCTAATCACATCTAACATCTGGAACTTCCAAAGGGTCCTTCACACCCTTGCTGCAACTCAAGAAGTTCCCCGACATACCCGTCTCCACTTGAGAGGAAGCACGAGAGTCCCGCCCACATCCAAAGGAGCCCCGTTTCCGTCTCCTAGCTCGAGAGGAGGGATCCTTTCCCAGCGTGGTCGGGAAAGAATTCCCAGCGTTCCCGTTGCATCTCAACAGGAGGCGCTCTCCACAGGAAAGGCGAGAGGAACTCCAGGGTCATGCCACCATTCCCAGAGTCCCTGGATGTCTCAGTCCATTCCAGGGAAAACTGTTTTCCCTGCACTGCCTCGACTTTCAAGCCGAGGATCGACTCACACCACGGTGGCACGTGGGACAGCCCTGTGGGAAAGCCTCGTGCGAAAGCTCGAGGGAAAGCCACAGATCCCTTGATCCACGCGTAGGGAAGCGTGACACTGCTGCTACGGCTCGGGAGGAAAGCGCACGTGCATGCCCCCACTCGAGACGGGACTGACTCCCCTGGGGAGACTCAGAAGTACCCCAAGATCCATGTCAGCACTGGAGAGGAACCTCAGGTTCCGGCACCCCAAGATCCATGTCAGTAGG
>NW_017197587.1:0-8010 GCF_001704415.2 Capra hircus
CGCTCGTGCTTCCTCTGGAGTGGAGACGGGTATATCGGGGAACCTCCTGAGTTGTAGCAAGGGTGTGTAGGACCCTTTGGAAGTTCCAGAGTTTAGGTGTGATTACTCTCGAGACGCCGCAGAGAAAATGGGCCTCATCTCGACTGGAGCAGAGAACCTCCTGGATTTTCTCGAGTTGCGGCAGGTGCTCTCGACATAGACCGTGACCACATGGACAGTGTAGCAGATGTGTCACTCTTCCGTCGTGGGTCAAGAATCTATGGCTTTCCCACGAGGCTTTCCACAGGGCTGTCCACGTGCCACCATGGTGTGAGTGGATCCTCGGCGTGAAAGTCGAGGCATTGCGGGGAAAACAGGTTCCTCTGAAATGGACTGAGATATCTGGGGGACTCTTGGAATGGTGGCACGACCCTGGAGTTCCTCTCGCCTTTCCTATTGAGAGCCCTTGCTCTTGAGAGGCCACGGGAACGCAGAAAAATCTTTCCTGAGTAAGCAGGATAGGATCCCTCATCTCGAGCTACCAGGCGGAAACGGGGTTCCTCTGGATTTGGGCGGGACCCTCGTGCTTCCTCTCGAGTGGAGACGGGTATGTTGGGGAACTTCTTCAGTTGCAGCAAGGACCCTTTTGAATTTCCAGAGTTTAGGTGTGATGAGCCACCAGACGCCTCAGAGGAAATGGGCCTCATCTCGCCTGGAGCGGAGAACATCCTGGATTTTCTAGAGTTTGGCAGGGTCTCTCGAGTTACGACGGGACCTCAGGGACCCGCTCTGGTGGCCTCAGGAAAGGCCAGTCCCCGTGCGAGTTGCTCGGGGCCTCTCGGGATTCCTCTCCCGTCTATGCCGGTGCGTAAGATCTTGTGTGGAGTCGGTGACGGAACCTGAGGATTCCTCTCCAGGGCTGGCATGGATCTTGGGGTACTTCTGGAGTCTCCCCAGGGGAGTCAGTCCACGTCTCGAGTGGGGGCATGCACGTGCGCTTTCCTCCCCAGCTCTAGCAGCAGTGTCACACTTCCCGTCGAGTGGATCAAGGGATCTGTGGCTTTCCCTTGAGGCTTTGCCACAGGGCTGTCCCACGTGCCACCGTGGTGTGAGTCGATCCTCGGCTTGAAAGTCGAGGCAGTGCAGGGAAAACAGGTTTCCCTGGAATGGACTGAGACTTCTGGGGACTCAGGGAATCGAGGCACGACCCTGGAGTTCCTCTCGCCTGTCCTGTGGAGAGTGTCTCCTCTTGAGATGCGACGTGAATGCCGGGAATTCTTTCCCGACCACGCAGAGAAAGGATCCCTCCTCTCGAGCTAGGAGGCGGAAACGGGGCTCCTCTGGATGTGGGCGGGACTCTCGTGCTTCCTCTCGAGTGGAGACGGGTATGTCGAGGAAATTCTTGAGTTGCAGTAAGGGTGTGAAGGACCCTTTGGAAGTTCCAGAGGATAGGTGTGATTAGCCTCGAGACTCCTCAGCAGAAATGGGCCTCATCTCGCCTGGAGGGGAGAACCACATGGATTTTCTCGAGTTGCCGGCAGGTGCTCTCGACTTACGACGGGACCCTCAGGGACCCGCTCTGGTGGCCTCAGAAAAGGCCAGTCCCCATGGGAGTTGCTCGGGGGCCTCTCGGGATTCCTCTCCCGTCGATGCCGGGGCCTAAGACCTTGTGTGGAGTCGTTGCCGGAACCTGAGGATTCCACTCCCAGTGCTGACATGGAGATTGGGGGATTTCTGGAGTCTCCCCAGGGGAGAAAGTCCTCGTCTCTAGTGGGGGCATGCACGTGCGCTTTCCTCCCGAGCTGTAGCAGCTTGTCACGCTTCCCTTTGCTTGGATCAAGGGATCTGTGGCTTTCCCTCGAGTTTTCCCACGAGGGTTTCTCACGAGACTTTCCCACAGGGCTGTCCCATGGGCCATCGTGGTGTGAGTCGATCCTCGGCTTGAAAGACAAGACAGTGCAGGAAAAACAGGTTTCCCTGGAATGGACTAAATATCTGGGGGACTCTGGGAACGGTGGCACGACCCTGCAGTTCCTCTTGCTTTCCTGTGGAGAGCGCCTCCTCTTGAGATGCTCGGGAACGCCAGGAATTCTTTTTCCGACCGCGCAGGGAAAGGATCCCTCCTCTCTAGCTAGGAGGCGGAAACGGGGCTCCTCTGGATGTGGGCGGGACTCTCGTGCTTCCTTCGAGTGGGAGACGGGGTATGTCGGGGAACTTCTTGAGTTCCAGCAAGGGTATGAAGGACCCTTTGGAATTTCCAGAGGTTAGCTGTTATTAGCCTTGAGACGACTCAGTGGAAATGTGCCTCATCTCGTCTGGAGGGGAGAACCTCCTGTATTTTCTCGAGTTCCGGCAGGTGCTCTCGACTTACGAAGGGGACCTCAGGGACCCGCTGTGGTGGCCTCAGGAAAGGCCAGTCCCCATGCGACATGCACGGGGGCCTCTCCGGATTCCTCTCCCGGTCTATTCCAGGGCCTAAGACCTTGTGTGGAGTCGGTGCAGGAACCTGAGGATTCCTCTCCAGTGCTGACATGGATCTTGGGGTACTTCTGGAGTCTCCCCAGGGGAATCAGTGCTCGTCTCGAGTGGGGGGCATGCACGTGCGCTTTCCTCCCGAGCTGTAGCAGCAGTGTCACGCTTCCCGTCGCATGGATCAAGGGATCTGTGGCTTTCCCTCGAGGCTGTCCCACGAGGCTTTCCCACAGGGCTCTCCCACGTGCCACCGTGGTGTGAGTCGATCCTCGGCATGAAAGTCGAAGCAGTGCAGGGAAAACAGGATCCTCTGGAATGGACGGAGACATCTGGAGGCTCTTGGAATGGTGGCACGACCCATGAGTTCCTCTCGCCTTTCCTGTGCAGCGCGCCTCCCCTTGAGATGCGTCGGAAACGTCGGGAATTCTTTCCCGAGGAAGCAGGGAAGGATCCCTCATCTCGAGCTTGGAGGCGGAAACGGAGATCCTCTGGAGGAGGCCGGACGCTCGTGCTTCCTCTGGAGTGGAGACGGGTATATCGGGGAACCTCCTGAGTTGTAGCAAGGGTGTGTAGGACCCTTTGGAAGTTCCAGAGTTTAGGTGTGATTACTCTCGAGACGCCGCAGAGAAAATGGGCCTCATCTCGACTGGAGCAGAGAACCTCCTGGATTTTCTCGAGTTGCGGCAGGTGCTCTCGACATACGACCGTGACCACATGGACAGTGTAGCAGATGTGTCACTCTTCCCGTCGTGGGGATCAGAGATCTATGGCTTTCCCACGAGGCTTTCCCACAGGGCTGTCCCACGTGCCACCATGGTGTGAGTGGATCCTCGGCGTGAAAGTCGAGGCATTGCGGGGAAAACAGGTTCCTCTGAAATGGACTGAGATATCTGGGGGACTCTTGGAATGGTGGCACGACCCTGGAGTTCCTCTCGCCTTTCCTATTGAGAGCCCTTGCTCTTGAGAGGCCACGGGAACGCAGAAAAATCTTTCCTGAGTAAGCAGGATAGGATCCTCATCTCGAGCTACCAGGCGGAAACGGGGTTCCTCTGGATTTTGGGCGGGACCCTCGTGCTTCCTCTCGAGTGGAGACGGGTATGTTGGGGAACTTCTTCAGTTGCAGCAAGGACCCTTTTTGAATTTCCAGAGTTTAGGTGTGATGAGCCACCAGACGGCTCAGAGGAAATGGGCCTCATCTCGCTGGAGCGGAGAACATCCTGGATGTTCTAGAGTTTGGCAAGGGTCTCCTCGAGTTACGACGGGGACCTCAGGGACCCGCTCTGGTGGGCCTCAGGAAAGGCCAGTCCCCGTGCGAGTTGCTCGGGGCCTCTCGGGATTCCTCTCCCGTCTATGCCGGTGCGTAAGATCTTGTGTGGAGTCGGTGACGGAAACCTGAGGATTCCTCTCAGGGCTGGCATGGATCTTGGGGTACTTCTGGAGTCTCCCCAGGGGAGTCAGTCCACGTCTCGAGTGGGGGCATGCACGTGCGCTTTCCTCCCCAGCTCTAGCAGCAGTGTCACACTTCCCGTCGAGTGGATCAAGGGATCTGTGGCTTTCCCTTGAGGCTTTGCCACAGGGCTGTCCCACGTGCCACCGTGGTGTGAGTCGATCCTCGGCTTGAAAGTCGAGGCAGTGCAGGGAAAACAGGTTTCCCTGGAATGGACGGAGACATCCGGGAGACTCTGGGAATGTGGCACGACCCTAGAGTTCCTCTCGCCTTTCCTATGGAGAGCGCCTCCTCTTGAGATGCGACGGGAACGCCGGGAATTCTTTCCCAACCACGCAGGGAAAGAATCCCTCCTCTTGAGCTCGGAGGGGGAAACGGGGCTCCTCTGGATGTGGGTGGAACTCTCGTGCTTCCTCTCGAGTGGAGACGGGTATGTCGGGGAACTTCTTGAGTTGCAGCAAGGGTGTGAAGGACCCTTTGGAAATTCCAGAGATTAGGTGTGAATAGCCTCGAGACGCCTCAGTGGAAATGGGCCTCATCTCGCCTGGAGGGAGAACCTCCTGGATTTTCTCGAGTTGCGGCAGGTGCTCTCGGCTTACGACGGGGACCTCAGGGACCCGCTCTGGTGGCCTCAGGAAAGGCGAGTCCCCATGCGAGTTGCTCGGGTGCCTCTGGGGATTCCTCTCCCGTCGATGCCGGGGCCTAAGACCTTGTGTGGAGTCGTTGCCGGAAACTGAGGATTCCTCTCCAGTGCAGACATGGAACTTGGGGTACTTCTGGAGTCTCCCCAGGTGAGTCAGTCCTCGTCTCGAGTGGGGGCATGCACGTGCGCTTTCCTCCCGAGCTGTAGCAGCAGTGTCACGCTGCCCTTCGCATGGATCAAGGGATCAGGGGCTTTACCTCGAGGCTTTCCCACGAGGCTTTCCCTCGAGGCTTTTCCACAGGGCTGTACCACGTGCCACCGTGGTGTGAGTCGATCCTCGGCTTGAAAGTCGAGGCAGTGCTGGGAAAACAGGTTTCCCTGGAATGGACGGAGCCATCTGGGGGACTCTGGGAATGTGGCACGACCCTGGAGTTCCTCTTGTCATTCCTCTGGAGAGCGCCTCCTCTTGAGATGCGACGGGAATGCCGGAAAATCTTTCCCGACCTCGCAGGGAAAGGATCCCTCCTCTTGAGCTCGGAGGGGGAAACGGGGCTCCTCTGGATGTGGGTGGAACTCTCGTGCTTCCTGTCGAGTGGAGACGGGTATGTCGGGGAACTTCTTGAGTTGCAGCAAGGGTGTGAAGGACCCTTTGGAAGTGCCAGAGGTTAGGTGTGAATAGCCTCGAGACGCCTCAGAGGAAATGGGACTCATCTGACCTGGAGGCGAGACCATCCTTGATTTTCTCGAGCTGCGGCAGGTGCTCTCGACTTACGACTGGGACCTCAGGGACCCGCTCTGGTGGCCTCAGTAAAGGCCAGTCCCCATGTGAGTTGCTCGGGGGCCTTTCGGGATTCCTCTCCCGTGTATGCTGGGGCCTAAGATCTTGTGTGGAGTCGGTGCCGGAACCTGAGCAATCCTCTCCAGTGCTGACATGGATCTTGGGGTACTTCTGGAGTCTCCCCAGTGGAATCAGTCCTCGTCTCGAGTGGGGGCATGCACGTGCGCTTTCCTCCCGAGCTGTAGCAGCAGTGTCACGCTGCCCTTCGCATGGATCAAGGGATCAGGGGCTTTACCTCGAGGCTTTCCCACGAGGCTTTCCCGTCGAGGCTTTTTCCACAGGGCTGTCCCACGTGCCACCGTGGTGTGAGTCGATGCTCGGCTTGAAAGTCGAGGCAGTGCAGGGAAAACAGGTTTCCCTGGAATGGACGGAGACATCTGGGGACTCTGGAATGGTGGCAGGACCCTGGAGTTCCTCTCGCCTTGCCTGTGGAGAGCGCTTCCTCTTTGATGCGACGGAAACGCCGGGAATTCTTTCCGAGCACGCAGGGAAAGGATCCCTCCTCTCGAGCTAGGAGGCAGAAATGGGGCTACTGTGGATGTGGGTGGGACTCTCGTGCTTCCTCTCGAGTGGACACGGGTATGTCGGGGAACTTCTTGAGTTGCAGCAAGGGTGTGAAGGACCCTTTGGAATTTCCAGATGTTAGGTATGATTAGCCTCGAGACGCCTCAGTGGAAATGGGACTCATCTCGCCGGGAGGGGAGAACCTCCTGGATTTTCTCGAGTTGCGGCAGGTGCTCTCGACTTACGACGGGGACCTCAGGGACCCGCTCTGGTGGCCTCAGGAAAGGCCAGTCCCCATGCGAGTTGCTCGGGGGCCTCTCGGGATTCTTCTCCCTTCGATGCCGGGGCCTAAGATCTTGTGTGGAGTCGGTGCCGGAACCTGAGGATTCCTCTCCAGTGCTGACATGGATCTTGGGGTACTTCTGAGTCTCCCCAGGGGAGTCAGTCCTCGTTTCGAGTGGGGGGTATTCACGTGAGCTTTCCTCCCGAGCTGTAGCAGCAGTGTCGCGCTTCCATTCGCCTGGATCAAGGGATCAGGGTCTTTCCCTCGAGGCTTTCCACGAGGCTTTCCCACAAGGCTGTCCACGTGCCACCATGGTGTGAGTCGATCCTCGGCTTGAAAGCGACGCACTGCAGGGAAAACAGCTTTCCCTGGAATGGACTGAGACATCCAGGGGACTCTGGGAATGGCACGACCCTGGAGTTCTCTCGCCTTTCCTGTGGAAGCGCCTCCTCTTGAGATGCGACGGGAACGCGGGAATTCTTTCCCGACCACGCAGGGAAAGGATCCCTCTCTCGAGCTAGGAGGCGGAAACGGGGCTCCTCTGGATGTGGGCGGGACTCTCGTGCTTCCTCTCGAGTGGAGACGGGTATGTCGGGGATCATCTTGAGTTGCAGCATGGTTTTGAAGGACCATTTGGAAGTTCCAGAGGTTAGGTGTGATTAGCCTCGAGACACCTCTGCGGAAATGGGCCTCAACTCGCCTTTAGGGGAGAACCTCCTGGATTTTCTCGAGTTGCGGCAGGTGCTCTCGACTTACGTCGGGACCTCAGGGACCCGCTCTGGTGGCCTCAGGAAAGGCCAGTACCCATGCGAGTTGCTTGGGGCCTCTCGGGATTCCTCTCCAGTCGATGCTGGGGCTAAGACCTTGTGTGGAGTCGGTGCTGGAACCTGAGGTTTCCTCTTCAGTGCAGACATGGATCTTGGGTTACTTCTGGAGGCTCCCGGGGAGTCAATCCTCGTCTCGAGTCGGGGCATGCACGAGCGCTTTCCTCCCGAGCTGCAGCAGCAGTGTGGCGCTTCCCTTCGCGTGGATCAACGGATCTGTGGCTTTCCCTCGAGGCTTTCCCACGAGGCCTTCCACAGGGCTGTCCCACGTGCCACCGAGGTGTGACTCGATCCTCGGCTTGAAAGTCGAGGCAGTGCAGGGAAAACAGGTTTCCTGGAATGGACTGACATCTGGGGGACTCTGGGAATGTGGCACAACCCTGGAGTTCCTCTCGCCTTTCCTGTGGAGAGCGCCTCCACTTGAGATGTGACGGGAAAGCCGGGAATTCTTTCCCGACCACGCAGGGAAAGGATCCCTCCTCTCGAGCTAGGAGGCGGAAACGGGGCTCCTCTGGATGTGGGCAGGACTCTCGTGCTTCCCTCTCGAGTGTAGTCTGGTATCTCGGGAACTTCTTGAGTTGCAGCAAGGGTGTGAAGGCCCTTTGGAAGTTCCAGAGTTTAGGTGTGATTAGCCTCCAGACGCCTCAGCGGAAATGGGCCTCATCTCGCCTGGAGGGGAGAACCTCCTGGATTTTCTCGAGTTGCGGCAGGTGCTCTCGACTTACGACGGGGACCTCAGGGACCCGCTCTGGTGGCCTCAGGCAAGGCCAGTCCCCATGCGAGTTGCTCGGGGGCCTCTCGGTGATGCCGGGGCCTAAGATCTTGCGTGGAGTAGGTGCCGGAACCTGAGCATTCCTCTCAGTGCTGAGATGGATCTTGGGGTACTTCTGGAGTCTCCCAGGGGAGTCAGTCGTCGTCTCGAGTGGGGAATGCACGTGCGCTTTCCTCCCGAGCGAAGCAGCAGTGTCACGCTTCCCTTCGTGTGGATCAAGGGGATCAGGGGCTTTCTCGAGGCTTTCC
>NW_017197588.1:0-8010 GCF_001704415.2 Capra hircus
GCGTTCCTCCCGAGCTTTAGCAGCAGTGTCACGCTTCCCTTCCCGGGGATCTAGGGATCTGTGGCATTCCCTCGAGGCGTTCCCACGAGGTTTCCCACGAGGCTTTCCCACATGGCTGTCCCACGTGCACCATGGTGTGAGTCGATCCTCTGCTTGGAAGTCATAAAGAGTGCAGGGAAAACAGGTTTCCCTGGAATGGACTGAGACATCTGGGGGACTCTGGGAATGGTGGCATGACCCTGGAGTTCCTCTGCCTTTCCTGAGGAGAGCTCCTCCTCTTGAGATGCGACGGGAACGCCAGGAAATTTTTCCCGAGCACGCAGGGAAAGGATCCCCTCTCGAGCTAGGAGGTGGAACGGGGCTCCTCTGGATGTGGTCGGGACTCTCGTGGCTCCTCTCGAGTGGAGACGGGTATATCGGGGAACTTCTTGAGTTGCAGCAAGGGTGTGAAGGACCCTTTGGAAGTTCCAGAGTTAAAGTGTGATTACCCCCTAGTTGCCTCAACGTAAATGGGCCTCATCTCGCCTGGAGGGGAGAATCTCCTGGATTTTCTCGAGTTGCGGCAGGTGCTCTCAACTTGCGATTGGGACCTCAGGGATCCCGCTCTGGTGCCCTCAGGAAAGGCCAGTCCCCATGCGAGTTAGCTCGGGGCCTCTCGGGATTCCTCTCCGTCGATGCTGGGGCATCAGACCTTGTGTGGACTCAGTGCCGGAACCTGAGGATCCCTCTCCAGTGCAGACATGGATCTTGAGGGTACTTCTGGAGTCTCCCCAGGGCAGTCAGTCCTCGACTCGAGTGGGGGCATGCACGTGCGCTTTCCTCCCGAGCTGTAGCAGCAGTGTCACTCTTCCCTACGCGTGGATCAAGGGATCTGTGGCTTTCCCTCGAGGCTTTCCCATGAGGCTTTCCCACGGAGCCTTTCCCACAGGGCTGTCCAACGTGCCATCGCGGATGTGAGTCGATCCTCGGCTTGAAAGTCGAGGCAGTGCAGGGAAAACAGGTTTCCCTGGAATGGACTGAGACATCTGGGGGACTCTGGGAATGGGGCCTGATACTGGAGTTCCTCTCGCCTTTCCTGTGGAGAGTCGCCTACTCTTGAGATGAGACGGGAACGCTAGGAATTCTTTCCCGACCACGCAGGGAAAGGATCCCTCCTCTCGAGCTAGCAGGCGGAAACGGGGCCAATCTGGATATGGTCGGGAACCTCGGGTTCCTCTTGAGTGGAGACGGGTATGTCGGGGAACATTCTTGAGTTGCAGCAAGGGTGTGAAGGACCCTTTGGAAGTTCAAGAGTTTAAGTGTGATTACCCCTTGTTGCCTCAGCGGAAATGGGCCTCATCTCGCCTGGAGGGGAGAACCTCCTGGATTTTCTCGAGTTGCAGCAGGTGCTCTAGACTTACGATGGGGAGCTCAGGGACCTGTTCTGTTGGCCTCAGAAAAGGCCAGTTCCCATACGAGTTGCTTGGGGGCCTCTCGGGATTCCTCTCCCGTCGATGCTGGGGCCTAAGACCTTGAGTGGAGTCGGTGCCGGAACCTGAGGATTCCTCTCCAGTGCTGACATGGATCTTGGGGTACTTCTGGGTGTCTCCCCAGGGGAGTCAGTCCTCGTCTCGGGTGGGGGCATGCACGTGTGCGTTCCTCCCGAGCTTTAGCAGCAGTGTCACGCTTCCCTTCCCGGGGATCAAGGGATCTGTAGCATTCCCTCGAGGCTTTCCTAGGAGGTTTCCCACGAGGCTTTCCCACAGGGCTGTCCCACGTGCCACCGTGGTGTGAGTCGATCCTTGGCTTAAAGTCGAGGCAGTGCAGGGAAAACAGGTTTCCCTGGAATGGACTGAGACATCCAGGGGACTCTGGGAATGGTGGCACGACCCTGGAGTTCCTCTCGCCTTTCCTGTGGAGAGCGCCTCCTCTTGAGATGTGACAGGAACACCGGGAATTCTATCCCGACCACGCAGGCGAAGGATACCTCCTCTCGAGCTAGGAGGCGGCATCGGGGCTCCTCTGGATGTGGGCGGGACTGTCGTGCTTCCTGTCGAGTGGAGACGGGTATGTCGGGGAACTTCTTGAGTTGCAGCAAGGGTGTGAAGGACCCTTTGGAAGTTCCAGAGTTAAAGTGTGATTACCCCCTAGTTGCCTCAGCGTAAATGGGCCTCATCTCGCCTGGAGGGGAGAAACTCCTGGATTTTCTCGAGTTGCGGCAGGTGCTCTCGACTTATGATGGGGACCTCAGTGATCCGCTCTGGTGCCCTCAGGAAAGGCCAGTCCCCATGCGAGTAGCTCGGGGGCCTCTCGGGATTCCTCTCCCGTCGATGCTGGGGCCTAAGACCTTGTGTGGACTCAGTGCCGGAACCTGAGGATCCCTCTCCAGTGCAGACATGGATCTTAGGGTACTTCTGGAGTCTCCCCAGGGCAGTCAGTCCTCGACTCGAGTGGGGGCATGCACGTGCGCTTTCCTCCCGAGCTGTAGCAGCAGTGTCACGCTTCCCTTCGCGTGGATCAAGGGATCAGGGGCTTTCCCTCGAGGCTTTCCCATGAGGCTTTCCCACGAGGCTTTCCCACAGGGCTGTCCCACGTGCCACCGTGGTGTGAGTCGATCCTCGGCTTGAAAGTCGAGGCAGTGCAGGGAAAACAGGATTCCCTGGAATGGACTGACACACCTGGGGGACTCTGGGAATGTGGCACGACCGTGGAGATCCTCTCGCCTTTCCTGTGGAGAGCGCCTCCACTTGAGATGCGACGGGAACGCCGGGAATTCTTTCCCGACCACGCAGGGAAAGGATCCCTCCTCTCGAGCTAGCAGGCGGAAACGGGGCTCCTCTGGATGTGGTCGGGACTCTCGTGCTTCCTCTCGAGTGGAGTCTGGTATGTCGGGGAACTTCTTGAGTTGCAGCAAGAGTGTGAAGGACCCTTTGGAAGTTCCAGAGTTTAGGTGTGATTAGCCTCGAGTACACCTCAGCAGAAATGGGCTTCATCTCGCCTGGAGGGGAGAACCTCCTGGATTTTATCCAGTTGCCGCAGGTGCTCTTGACTTACGATGGGGACCTCAGGGACCCCCTCTGGTGGCCTCAGGAAAGGCCAGTCCCCATGCGAGTTGCTCGGGTGCCTCTCGGGGGCCTCTCGGGTTTCCTCTCCCGTCGATGCTGGGGCCTAAGACCTTTTGTGGAGTCGGTGCCAGAACCTGAGGTTTCCTCTCCAGTGCTGACATGGATCTTGGGGTACTTCTGGAGTCTCCCCAGGGGAGTCAGTCCTCGTCTCGAGAGGGGGCATGCACGTACGCTTTCCTCCCGAGCTGTAGCAGTACTGTCACGCTTCCCTTCGCGTGGATCAAGGGATCTGTGGCTTTCCCTCGAGGCTTTCCCACGAGGCTTTCCCACAGGGCTGTCCCATATGCCACCGTGGTGTGAGTCGATCCTCGGCTTGAACGTCCAGGCAGTGCAGGGAAAACAGGTTTCCTAGGAATGGACTGATACATCTGGGGGACTCTGGGAATGGTGGCACGACCCTTGATTCCCTCTCGCCTTTTCATGTGGAGAGCGCCTCCTCTTGAGATGCGATGGGAACGCCAGGATTCGTTCCCGACCACGCAGGGGAAGTATCACTCCACTCGATCTAGGAGGCCGAAACGGGGCTCCTTTGGATGTGTGCGGAACTCTCGTGCTTCCACTCAATTGGAGACGGGTATGTCGGGGAACTTCTTGAGTTGCAGAAAGGGTGTGAAGGACCCTTTGGAAGTTCCAGAGTTTAGGTGTGATTTGCCTCGAAACGCCTCAGCGGAAACGGGCCTCATCTCGCCTGGAGGGGAGAACCTCCTGGATTTTCTCGAGTGTCGGCAGGTGCTCTCGACTTACGACGGGGACCACACGGACCCGCTCTGCTGGCCTCAGGAAAGGCCACTCCCCATGCGAGTTGCTCGGGGTCCTCTAGGGATTCCTCTCCCGTCGATGCCGGGGCCTAAGACCTTGTGTGGAGTCGGTGCCGGAACCTGAGGATTCCTCTCCATTGCTGACATGGATCTTGGGGTACTTCTGGAGTCTCCCAAGGGGAGTCAGTCCTCGTCTCGAGTGGGGGCATGCATGAGCGCTTTTGTCCCGAGCTGTAGCAGCAATGTCACACTTCTATTCGCGTGGATCAAGGGATCTGTGGCTTTCCCTCGAGGCTTTCCCACAAGGCTTTCCCACGAGGATTTCCCAAATGGCTGTCCCACGTGCCACCATGGTGTGAGTCGATCCAGGGCTTGAAAGTCGAGGAATTGCAGGGAGAACAGGTTTCCCTGGAATGGACTGAGACATGTGGGGGTCTCTGGGAATGTGGCACGACCCTGGAGTTCCTCTCGCCTTTCCTGTGGAGAGCGCCTCTTCTTGACATGCTATGGGAACCCCGGGAATTCTTTCCCGACCACGCAGGGAAAGGATCCATCCTCTCGAGCTAGGAGGCGGAAACGGGGCTCCTCTGGATGTGGGCGGGACTCTCGTGCTTCCTCTCGAGTGGAGACGGGTATGTCGGGGAACTTCTTGAGTTGCAGCAAGGGTGTGAAGGACCCTTTGGAAGTTCCAGATGTTAGATGTGATTAGCCTCGAGACGCCTCAGCGGAAATGGGCCTTATCTCGCCTGGAGGGGGAACCTCCTGGATTTTTTCGAGTTGCGGCAGGTGCTCTCGACTTACGATGGGGACCTCAGGGACACGATCTGGTGGCCTCAGGAAAGGCCAGTCCCCATGCGAGTTGCACGGGGGCCTCTCGGGATTCCTCTCCCTTCGATGCCGGGGCCTAAGACCTTGTGTGGAGTCGGTGCTGGAACCTGAGGATTCCTCTCCAGTGCTGATATGGATCTTGGGGTACTTCTGGAGTCTCCCCAGTGGAGTCAGTCCTCGTCTCGAGTGGGGGCATGCACGTGCGCTTTCCTCCCGAGCTGTAGCAGCAGTGTCACTCTTCCCTACGCGTGGATCAAGGGATCTGTGGCTTTCCCTCGAGGCTTTCCCATGAGGCTTTCCCAGGAGCCTTTCCCACAGGGCTGTCCACGTGCCATCGCGATGTGAGTCGATCCTCGGCTTGAAAGTCGAGGCAGTGCAGGGAAAACAGGTTTCCCAGGAATGGACTGAGACATCTGGGGGACTCTGGGAATGGGGCCTGATACTGGAGTTCCTCTCGCCTTTCCTGTGGAGAGTGCCTACTCTTGAGATGAGACGGGAACACTAGGAATTCTTTCCTGACCACGCAGGGAAAGGATCCCTCCTCTCGAGCTAGCAGGCGGAAACGGGGCCAATCTGGATATGGGCGGGAACCTCGGGTTCCTCTTGAGTGGAGACGGGTATGTCGGGGAAATTCTTGAGTTGCAGCAAGGGTGTGAAGGACCCTTTGGAAGTTCCAGAGTTTAAGTGTGATTACCCCTTGTTGCCTCAGCGGAAATGGGCCTCATCTCGCCTGGAGGGGGAACCTCCTGGATTTTTCGAGTTGCGGCAGGTGCTCTCGACTTACGATGGGGACCTCAGGGACACGATCTGGTGGCCTCAGGAAAAGGCCAGTCCCCATGCGAGTTGCACGGGGGCCTCTCGGGATTCCTCTCCCGTCGATGCTGGGGCCTAAGACCTTGAGTGGAGTCGGTGCCGGAACCTGAGGATTCCTCTCCAGTGCTGACATGGATCTTGGGGTACTTCTGGTGTCTCCCCAGGGGAGTCAGTCCTCGTCTCGGGTGGGGGCATGCACGTGCGCGTTCCTCCCGAGCTTTAGCAGCAGTGTCACGCTTCCCTTCCCGGGGATCAAGGGATCTGTAGCATTCCCTCGAGGCTTTCCTAGGAGGTTTCCCACGAGGCTTTCCCACAGGGCTGTCCCACGTGCCACCGTGGTGTGAGTCGATCCTTGGCTTAAAGTCGAGGCAGTGCAGGGAAAACAGGTTTCCCTGGAATGGACTGAGACATCCAGGGGACTCTGGGAATGGTGGCACGACCCTGGAGTTCCTCTCGCCTTTCCTGTGGAGAGCGCCTCCTCTTGAGATGTAGACAGGAACACCGGGAATTCTATCCCGACCACGCAGGCGAAGGATACCTCCTCTCGAGCTAGGAGGCGGCATCGGGGCTCCTCTGGATGTGGGCGGGACTGTCGTGCTTCCTGTCGAGTGGAGACGGGTATGTCGGGGAACTTCTTGAGTTGCAGCAAGGGTGTGAAGGACCCTTTGGAAGTTCCAGAGTTAAAGTGTGATTACCCCCTAGTTGCCTCAGCGTAAATGGGCCTCATCTCGCCTGGAGGGGAGAAACTCCTGGATTTTCTCGAGTTGCGGCAGGTGCTCTCGACTTATGATGGGGACCTCAGTGATCCGCTCTGGTGCCCTCAGGAAAGGCCAGTCCCCATGCGAGTAGCTCGGGGGCCTCTCGGGATTCCTCTCCCGTCGATGCTGGGGCCTAAGACCTTGTGTGGACTCAGTGCCGGAACCTGAGGATCCCTCTCCAGTGCAGACATGGATCTTAGGGTACTTCTGGAGTCTCCCCAGGGCAGTCAGTCCTCGACTCGAGTGGGGGCATGCACGTGCGCTTTCCTCCCGAGCTGTAGCAGCAGTGTCACGCTTCCCTTCGCGTGGATCAAGGGATCAGGGGCTTTCCCTCGAGGCTTTCCCATGAGGCTTTCCCACGAGGCTTTCCCACAGGGCTGTCCCACGTGCCACCGTGGTGTGAGTCGATCCTCGGCTTGAAAGTCGAGGCAGTGCAGGGAAAACAGGATTCCCTGGAATGGACTGACACACCTGGTGGACTCTGGGAATGTGGCACGACCGTGGAGATCCTCTCGCCTTTCCTGTGGAGAGCGCCTCCACTTGAGATGCGACCGGGAACGCCGGGAATTCTTTCCCGACCACGCAGGGAAAGGATCCCTCCTCTCGAGCTAGCAGGCGGAAACGGGGCTCCTCTGGATGTGGTCGGGACTCTCGTGCTTCCTC
Organism: Capra hircus; assembly: GCF_001704415.2. Classification (NCBI taxonomy): domain Eukaryota; kingdom Metazoa; phylum Chordata; class Mammalia; order Artiodactyla; family Bovidae; genus Capra; species Capra hircus. The sequence continues at coordinate 6,925 of NW_017197588.1, forward strand.
TCGAGTGGAGTCTGGTATGTCGGGGAACTTCTTGAGTTGCAGCAAGAGTGTGAAGGACCCTTTGGAAGTTCCAGAGTTTAGGTGTGATTAGCCTCGAGACACCTCAGCAGAAATGGGCCTCATCTCGCCTGGAGGGGAGAACCTCCTGGATTTTATCCAGTTGCCGCAGGTGCTCTTGACTTACGATGGGACCTCAGGGACCCCTCTGGTGGCCTCAGGAAAGGCCAGTCCCCATGCGAGTTGCTCGGGTGCCTCTCGGGGCCTCTCGGGTTTCCTCTCCCCGTCGATGCTGGGGCCTAAGACCTTTTGTGGAGTCCGGTGCCAGAACCTGAGGTTTCCTCTCCAGTGCTGACATGGATCTTGGGGTACTTCTGGAGTCCTCCCCAGGGGAAGTCAGTCCTCGTCTCGAGAGGGGGCATGCACGTACGCTTTCCTCCCCGAGCTGTAGCAGTACTGTCACGCTTCCCTTCGCGTGGATCAAGGGATCTGTGGCTTTTCCCTTCGAGGCTTTCCCACGAGGCTTTCCCACAGGGGCTGTCCCATATGCCACCGTGGTGTGAGTCGATCCTCGGCTTGAACGTCCAGGCAGTGCAGGGAAAACAGGTTTCCTAGGAATGGACTGATACATCTGGGGGACTCTGGGAATGGTGGCACGACCCTTGATTCCCTCTCGCCTTTCATGTGGAGAGCGCCTCCTCTTGAGATGCGATGGGAACGCCAGGATTCGTTCCCGACCACGCAGGGGAAGTATCACTCCACTCGATCTAGGAGGCCGAAACGGGGCTCCTTTGGATGTGTGCGGAACTCTCGTGCTTCCACTCAATTGGAGACGGGTATGTCGGGGAACTTCTTGAGTTGCAGAAAGGGTGTGAAGGACCCTTTGGAAGTTCCAGAGTTTAGGTGTGATTTGCCTCGAAACGCCTCAGCGGAAACGGGCCTCATCTCGCCTGGAGGGGAGAACCTCCTGGATTTTCTCGAGTGTCGGCAGGTGCTCTCGACTTACGACGGGGACCACACGGACCCGCTCTGCTGGCCTCAGGAAAGGCCACTCCCATGCGAGTTGCTCGGGGTCCTCTAGAGATTCCT
>NW_017197589.1:0-8009 GCF_001704415.2 Capra hircus
TTCCTCGACGGCTTTCCCACGAGGCTTTCCCACAGGGCTCTGCCTACCACGCTGCCCACTGTGGGTGAGTCGATCCTCGACTTGAAAGTCGAGCTAGTCAGGGAAATACATGGTTTCCCTGGAGATGGACTGAGACACTTGGGGACTCTGGAATGGTGCCGACCCTGGAGTTCCTCTCGCTTCCTCTGGAGAGCGCTCCTCTCTGAGATGGACGGGAAGCTAGCGGAATTCTTGTCCGACGCAACCAGAGAAGGATCAAACTTCTCGAGCCTAAAAGGTGGAATCGGGGCTCCTTGGATGTGGTCGGACTCTCGTGCTTCCTCTCGAGTTGAGACGGGGTATGTCGGGGAACTTCTTGAGTTGCAGCAAGGGTGTGAAGACCTTTGGAAGTTCCAGACGTTAGGTTGTTGCCTCGAGACCTCAGCGGAAATGGGCCTCATCTCGCCTGGAGGGGAGAACCTCCTGGATTTTCTCGAGTTGCGGCAGGTGCTCTCGACTTACGACGGGGACCTCAGGGGACCCGCTCTGGTGGCCTCAGGAAAGGCCAGTCCCCATGCGAGTTGCTCGGGGCCTCTCCGGGATTCCTCTCCCGTCGATGCTGGGGCCTAACATTGTTGTGGAGTCGGTGCCGGAACTGAGGATTCCTCTCCAGTGCTGACATGGATCTTGGGGTACTTCTGGAGTCTCCCGGATCTCGTCCTCGACTCGGGGCATGCACGTGCGCTTTCCTCCGAGCTGTAGCAGCAGTGTCCGCTTCCTTCGCGTGGATGGAAATCTGTGGCTTTCCCTCGAGCAGGCTTTCCCACGAGGCTTTCCACAGGGCTGTCCCACGTGCCACCGTGGTGTGAGTCGATCCTCGGCTTGAAAGTCGAGGCAGTGCAGGGAAAACAGGTTTCCCTGGAAGACGGAGACATCTGGGGGACTCTGGGAATGGTGGCAGACCCTGGAGTCCTCTCCCTTTCCTGTGGAGAGCGCCTCCTCTTGAGATCGGACGGGAACGCCGGGAATTCTTTCCAGAGCACGCAGGGAAAGGATCCCTCCTCTCGAGCTAGCAGGCGGAAACGGGGCCACTCTGGATATGGACGGGACTCTCCGATTCCTCTAGAGTGGAGACGGGTATGTCGGGGAAATTCTTGAGTTGCAGCAAGGGTGTGAAGGACCCTTTGGAAGTTCCAGAGTTTAAGTGTGATTACCCCTAGTTGCCTCAGCGGAAATGGGCCTCATCTCACCTGGAGGGGAGAACCTCCTGGATTTCTGGAGTTGCGGCAGGTGCTCTCGACTTACGATGGGGACCTCAGGGACCTGCTCTGGTTGGCCTCAGGAAAGGCCAGTCCCCATGCGAGTTGCTCTGGGGCCTCTCGGATTCCTCTCCCGTCGATGCAGGGGTCCTAAGACATTGGTTGGAGTCGGGGCCGGAACCTGAGGATTCCTCTCCACTTCTGACATGGATCTTGGGGTACTTCTGGAGTCCCCCCAGGGGTGTCAGTACTCGTCTCGAGTGGGGCCATGCACGTACGCTTTCCTCCGGAGCTGTAGCAGCAGTGTCCCGCTTCCCTTCGCATGGATCAAGGGATCTGTGGCTTTCCCTCGAGGCTTTCCCACGAGGGCTTTCCCACAGGGCTGTACCACGTGCCACTGTGGTGTGAGTCGATCCTCGACTTGAAAGTCGAGGCAGTGCAGGGAATACAGGTTTCCCTGGAATGGACTGAGACTATCTGGGGGACTCTGGGAATGGTGGCACGGACCCTGGAGTTCCTCTCGCCTTTCTCTGGAGAGCGCCTCCTCTTGAGATTGCGACGGGAATGCCGCGGAATTCTTTCCCGAGCGCGCAGGGAAAGGATCAAACCCTCTCGAGTAGAAGGCTGGAATCGGGGCTCACTCTGGATGTGGGCGGGACTCTCGTGCTTCCTCTCGAGTGGAGACGGGTATGTCGGGGAACTTCTTGAGTTGCAGCAAGGGTGTGAAGGACCCTTTGGAAGTTCCAGATGTTAGATGTGATTAGCCTCGAGACGCCTCTGCGGAAATGGGCCTCATCTCGCCTGGAGGGGAGAAACTCCTGGATTTTCTCGAGTTGCGGTAGGTGCTCTCAACTTACGACGGGGACCTCAGGGACCCGCTCTGGTGGCCTCAGGAAAGGCCAGTCCCCATGCGAGTTGATCGGGGCCTCTCGGGATTCATCTCCCGTCGATGCTGGTGCCTAAGACCTTGTGTGGAGTCAGGTGCCGGAACCTGAGGATTCCTCTCCAGTGCTGACATGGATCTTGGGGTACTTCTGGAGTCTCCCGCAGGGGAGTCAGTCCTCGTCTCGAGTTGGGGCATGCACGTGCGCTTTCCTCCCGGAGCTTAGCAGCAGTGTCGCGGTTCCATTCGCGTGGATCAAGGGATCTGTGGCTTTCCCTCGAGGCTTTCCCAGAGGCTTTCCCACGAGCTTTCCCAGGAGGCTTTCCCACAGGGCTGTCCCACGTGCCACCGTGGTGTGAGTCGATCCTCGGCTTGAAAGTCAAGGCAGTGCAGGGAAAACAGGTTTCCCTGGAATGGACGGAGACATCTGGTGGACTCTGGGAATGGTGGCACGACCCTGGAGTTCCTCTCGCCTTTCCTGTGGAGAGCGCCTGCTCTTGAGATGCGACGGGAACGCCTGGAATTCTTTCCCGAGCACGCAGGGAAAGGATCCCTCCTATCGAGCTAGGAGATGGAAACGGGGCTCCTCTGTATGTGGGCGGGACTCTTGTGCTTCCTCTCGAGTTGAGACGGGTATGTCGGGGAACTTCTTGAGTTGCAGCAAGGGTGTGAAGGACCCTTTGTAAGTTCCAGAGTTTAGGTGTGATTAGCCTCGAGACGCCTCCGCGGAAATTGGGCCTCATCTCGCCTGGAGGGGAGAACCTCCTGGATGTTCTCGAGTTGCGGCAGGTGCTCTCGACTTATGACGGGGACCTCAGGGACCCGCTCTGGTGGCCTCAGGAAAGGCCAGTCCTCATGCGAGTTGCTCGGGCGCCTGTCGGGATTCCCCTCCCGTCGATGCTGGGGCCTAAGACCTTGTGTGGGGTCATTGCCGGAACCTGAGGATTCCTCTCCAGTGCTGACATGAATCTTGGGATATTTCTGGAGTCTCCCCAGGGGAGTCAGTCCTCGTCTCGAGTGGGGTCATGCACGTTCGCTTTCCTCCCGAGCTGTAGCAGCAGTGTCGCGCTTCCCTTCGCATGGATCAAGGGATCTGTGGCTTTCCCTCGAGGCTTTCCAACGAGGCTTTCCCACGAGGCTTTCCCACGAGGCTTTCCCACAGGGCTGTCCCTCGTGTCACCGTGGTGTGAGTCGATCCTCGGCTTGAAAGTCGAGGCAGTGCAGGGAAAAGAGGTTTCCCGTGGACATGGACCTAAGGAGATCTGGGGCTCTCCTGGGAAGGTGAGACGAAGACTCCAGTGTCTTGCACCTTCCCTGGAGAGGTCCACCCAGATGTCTCCGTCCATTCCAGGAAACCTCTTTTCCCTGCACTGCCTCGACTTTCAAGCCGAGGATCGACTCACACCACGGTGACACGAGGGACAGCCCTGTGGGAAAGCCTCGTGGGAAAGCCTCGTGGGAAAGCCTCGTTGGAAAGCCCGAGGGAAAGCCACAGATCCCTTGATCCATGCGAAGGGAAGCGCGACACTGCTGCTACAGCTCGGGAGGAAAGCGAACGTGCATGACCCCACTCGAGACGAGGACTGACTCCCCTGGGGAGACTCCAGAAATATCCCAAGATTCATGTCAGCACTGGAGAGGAATCCTCAGGTTCCGGCAATGACCCCACACAAGGTCTTAGGCCCCAGCATCGACGGGAGGGGAATCCCGACAGGCGCCCGAGCAACTCGCATGAGGACTGGCCTTTCCTGAGGCCACCAGAGCGGGTCCCTGAGGTCCCCGTCATAAGTCGAGAGCACCTGCCGCAACTCGAGAACATCCAGGAGGTTCTCCCCTCCAGGCGAGATGAGGCCCATTTCCGCGGAGGCGTCTCGAGGCTAATCACACCTAAACTCTGGAACTTACAAAGGGTCCTTCACACCCTTGCTGCAACTCAAGAAGTTCCCCGACATACCCGTCTCAACTCGAGAGGAAGCACAAGAGTCCCGCCCACATACAGAGGAGCCCCGTTTCCATCTCCTAGCTCGATAGGAGGGATCCTTTCACTGCGTGCTCGGGAAAGAATTCCAGGCGTTCCCGTCGCATCTCAAGAGCAGGCGCTCTCCACAGGAAAGGCGAGAGGAACTCCAGGGTCGTGCCACCATTCCCAGAGTCCACCAGATGTCTCCGTCCATTCCAGGGAAACCTGTTTTCCCTGCACTGCCTTGACTTTCAAGCCGAGGATCGACTCACACCACGGTGGCACGTGGGACAGCCCTGTGGGAAAGCCTCCTGGGAAAGCCTCGTGGGAAAGCCTCCTGGGAAAGCCTCGAGGGAAAGCCACAGATCCCTTGATCCACGCGAATGGAACCGCGACACTGCTGCTAAAGCTCGGGAGGAAAGCGCACGTGCATGCCCCCACTCGAGACGAGGACTGACTCCCCTGCGGGAGACTCCAGAAGTACCCCAAGATCCATGTCAGCACTGGAGAGGAATCCTCAGGTTCCGGCACTGACTCCACACAAGGTCTTAGGCACCAGCATCGACGGGAGATGAATCCCGAGAGGCCCCGATCAACTCGCATGGGGACTGGCCTTTCCTGAGGCCACCAGAGCGGGTTCCTGAGGTCCCCGTCGTAAGTTGAGAGCACCTACCGCAACTCGAGAAAATCCAGGAGTTTCTCCCCTCCAGGCGAGATGAGGCCCATTTCCGCAGAGGCGTCTCGAGGCTAATCACATCTAACATCTGGAACTTCCAAAGGGTCCTTCACACCCTTGCTGCAACTCAAGAAGTTCCCCGACATACCCGTCTCCACTCGAGAGGAAGCACGAGAGTCCCGCCCACATCCAGAGGAGCCCCGATTCCACCTTTTAGCTCGAGAGGTTTGATCCTTTCCCTGCGCGGTCGGGAAAGAATTCGCAGCATTCCCGACGAATCTCAAGAGGAGGCGCTCTCCAGAGGAAAGGCGAGAGGAACTCCAGGGTCGTGCCACCATTCCCAGAGTCCCCCAGAAGTCTCAGTCCATTCCAGGGAAACCTGTATTCCCTGCACTGCCTCGACTTTCAAGTCGAGGATCGACTCACACCACAGTGGCACGTGGTACAGCCCTGTGGGAAAGCCTCGTGGGAAAGCCTCGAGGGAAAGCCACAGATCCCTTGATCCATGCGAAGGGAAGCGGGACACTGCTGCTACAGCTCCGGAGGAAAGCGTACGTGCATGGCCCCACTCGAGACGAGTACTGACACCCCTGGGGGACTCCAGAAGTACCCCAAGATCCATGTCAGAAGTGGAGAGGAATCCTCAGGTTCCGGCACCCGACTCCAACCAATGTCTTAGGACCCTGCATCGACGGGAGAGGAATCCCGAGAGGCCCCAGAGCAACTCGCATGGGGACTGGCCTTTCCTGAGGCCACCAGAGCAGGTCCCTGAGGTCCCCATCGTAAGTCGAGAGCACCTGCCGCAACTCCAGAAAATCCAGGAGGTTCTCCCCTCCAGGTGAGATGAGGCCCATTTCCGCTGAGGCAACTAGGGGGTAATCACACTTAAACTCTGGAACTTCCAAAGGGTCCTTCACACCCTTGCTGCAACTCAAGAAGTTCCCCGACATACCCGTCTCCACTCTAGAGGAATCGGAGAGTCCCGTCCATATCCAGAGTGGCCCCGTTTCCGCCTGCTAGCTCGAGAGGAGGGATCCTTTCCCTGCGTGCTCTGGAAAGAATTCCCGCGTTCCCGTCCCATCTCAAGAGGAGGCGCTCTCCACAGGAAAGGGAGAGGAACTCCAGGGTCCTGCCACCATTCCCAGAGTCCCCCAGATGTCTCCGTCCGTTCCAGGGAGAACCTGTTTTCCCTGCACTGCGTCGACTTTCAAGCCGAGGATCGACTCACATCACGGTGGCACGTGGGACCGCCCTGTGGGAAAGTCTCGTGGGAAAGCCTCGTGGGAAAGCCTCGAGGGAAAGCCACAGATCCCTTGATCCACGCCAATGGAAGCGCGACACTGCTGCTACAGCTCGAGAGGAAAGCGCACGTGCATGCCCCCACTCGAGTCGAGGACTGACTCCAATGGGAGACTCCAGAAGTACCCCAAGATCCACGTAAGCACTGGAGAGGAATCCTCAGTACCGGCACCCACTCCGCACAATATCTTAGGCCCCAGCTTCGACGGGAGAGGAATCCCGAGAGGTCCCCTGGCAACTCGCATAGGGACTGGCCTTTCCTGAGGCCAACAGAGCGGGTCCCTGAGGTCCCCGTCGTAAGTCGAGAGCCACCTGATCGCCAACTCGAGAACATCCAGGAGGTTCTCCCCTGCCAGGCGAGATGAGGCCAATTTCTGCTGAGGCATTCGAGGCTAATCACACCTAAAGTCTGGAACTTACAAAGGGTCCTTCACACGCTTGCTGCAACTCAAGAAGTTCCCCGAATACCCGTCTCAACTCGAGAGGAAGCACGAGAGTCTCGACCACATCCAAGGAGCCCCGATTCCGCCTCGTAGCTCGAGAGGAGGGATACTTTCCCTGTGTGGTCAGGAAAGAATTCCCGTCATTCCCGTCGCATCTCAAGAGGAGGCGATATCCACAGGAAAGCGAGAGGAACTTCACGGTCGTGCCACCATTCCCAGAGTCCCCCAGGTGTCTCAGTCCATTCCAGGGAAACCTGTTTTCCCTTCACTGCCTCGACTTTCAAGCCGAGGATCGACTCACACCACGGTGGCACTTGAAACAGCCCTGTGGGAAAGCCTCGTGGGAAAGCCTCGAGGGAAAGCCACAGATTCCTTGATCCACGCGAAGGGAAGCGCGGACACTGCTGCTACAGCTCGGAGGAAAGCGCACGTGCATGCCCCCACTCCAGACGAGGACTGACTTCCCAGGGGAGACTCCAGAAGTACCCCAAGATTCATGTCAGTACTGGAGCGGAATCCTCAGTTCCGGCACCGACTCCACACAAGGACTTAGGCCCCGGCATCGACGGGAGAGAAATCCCGAAAGGATCCCAAGCAACTCGAATGGGGACTGGCCTTTCCTGAGGCCTCCAGAGGGGTCCCTGTGGTCCCCGTCGCAAGTCGAGAGCACCTGCCGCAAGTCGAGAAAATCCAGGAGGTTGTCCCCTCCAGGCGAGATGAGGCCCATTTCGCTGAGGCGACTCAAGGCTAATCACACCTAACCTCTGGAACTTCCAAAGGGTCCTTCACAGCCTTGCTGCAACTCAAGAAGTTCCCCGACATACCCGTCTCCAGTCAAGGGAAGCACGAGAGTCCCGCCCACATCCAGAAGAGCCCCGTTTTCGCCTCCTAGCTCGAGAGGAGGTATCATTTCATTTTGGTGGTCGGCAAAGAATTCCCGGCGTTCCCGTCGCATCTCAAGAGAGGCGCTCTCCACAGGAAAGGCGAGAGGAACTCCAGCGTCGTGCCACCATTTCCAGAGTCCCCAAGATGTCTCAGTCCATTCCAGGGAAACCTGTTTTCCCTGCACTGCCTCGACTTTCAAAGCGAGGATCGACATCGACACACACCACGGTGGCACGTGGAACAGCCCTTTGGGAAAGCCTCGAGGGAAAGGCACAGATTCCTTGACCATGCGAAGAGAAGCGTGACACTGCTGCTACAGCTCGGGAGGAAAGCGTACGTGCAGGCGCCCACTCGGGACGAGGACACACTCCCCTGGGGAGACTCCAGAAGTACCCAAGATCCATGTCAGCACTGGAGAGGAATCCTCAGGTTCCGGCACCGACTCCACACAAGGTCTTAGGCCCGGTATCGAAGGGAGAGGAATCCCGAGAGGCCCCCGAGCAACTCGCATGTTTACTGCCTTTCCTGGGGCCACCAGAGCGGGTCCCTGTGTTCCCCGTCCTAAGTCCAGAGCACCTGCCGCAACTTGAGAAAATCCAGGAGGTTCTCCGTTCAGGCGAGATGA
>NW_017197590.1:0-8009 GCF_001704415.2 Capra hircus
CTGCCTTTTAGGCCTCCTCCCCAGGAAGGAGCTGTCTGAGCGAGCCTTGGAGACGCACTGGTGCCTTCCTTTGCCTCAGCTCCAATCCTGCCTTGCCTTTGCCACATAGGTGCCAGGCGTGGTTGGGAGGCTTAGGGCCGGGGCGTGGGTTGCACACTGCCAAGCGGCTTCAGCAGTGAGAGCTCTGTCAGAGGGAAGGGAAGGGCAACTGCAGGGCTCCTCCAGCGGTTTCTAGGCCGCTAGAATCAGCGCCGCACCGAGAGCACCAGGCTCCCAGGGCCCCTGGCTGGGGTTTTCAGCCCCCACCACACGAGGCTGATTCCTTGGTGCCCAGAAAGTGTATGACAGACGTAGGTTCCCTAGCACTCTCCTCCCCAGCAGAGACATGTGCAGGTGGTTGGGGCCTGATCCTGCGTGTCTGGGTTCCTGCCACAGCCCCAACTCAGGGAAGCAGCCCCTGAGGCAAGACCTGCTGGAGGAGCCCTGCGCCCCGCCTGATAGGCGAGTGCACAGCCAGCAGGAAGCGAGCCTCCTCGGGGAAGAGGAGGCAGCCAGCCCCGTCAAGTTGAAAGCCCTGCTTGCACGGAGCTAAGTGCGCCCTCAGTACGGCAGAGCTCTAGCTCTGCTCAGAGCCCCGATCTGCAGAGTTCCTGGCGCGAGGCTGCTCTGCCGGGGGCTAGCCTTGCCAGACTTGCCTTGCTTTTAGGCTGCCTCTCCAGGAGGAGCAGGCAGCAGGAGCCTGGGAGTCGCCACTGGCGCCTTTCTTGCCTCAGCTCCAATCCTGCCTTGCCTTTGCACTTAGGTCCCAGTCCTCCTTAAGGAGAGCTTAGGGGCTGGTGGGTTGCACACTGCCAAGGGCTCCAGCAGTGAGAATTCTGTCAGAGGGAAGGAAGGGCAACTGCAGGGCTCCTCCAGCGGTTGCTTGGCCGCCCAGATTCAGCGGCCACACGGAGAGCACCAGGCTCCCAGGCCCCTGGCTGGGGTTTTCAGCCCCGCACACACGGAGGCTGATTCCTTGGGTGCCCAGAAAGTGTATGACAGACGTAGGTTCCCTAGCACTCTCCTCCCCAGCAGAGACATGTGCAGGTGTTTGGGGCCTGATCCTGCGTGTCTGGGTTCCTGCCACAGCCCCAACTCAGGGGAAGCAGCCCCTGAGGCAAGACCTGCTGGAGGAGCCCTGCGCCCCCGCCTGATAGGCGATGTGCACAGCCAGCAGGAAGCGAGCCTCCTCGGGGAAGAGGAGGCAGCAAGTCCCCGTCAAGCTGAAATCCCTGCTTACACGAAGCTAAGTGCGACTCCAGTACGGCAGATCTCTAGCTCTGTTCAGAGGCCCGATCTGGCAGAGTTCCTGGCACCAAGATGCTCTGCCATAGGCGAGCCTTGCGCAGACTTGCCTTGCTTTAAGGCTCCCTCCCCAGGAAGGAGCAGGCTGTGTGAGGCTCGGAAACGCCACTGGCGCCTTCCTGGCTTCAGCTCTACCCCTGCCTTGCCTTTGCACTTAGGTCCCAAGCGTCCTTGAGGAGGGCTTAGGGGCTGGTGGGTTGCACACTGCCAAGGGCTCCAGCAGTGAAAGCTCTGTCAGAGGGAAGCGAAGGGCAACAGCAGGGCTCCTTCAGCGGTTCCTTGGCCGCCCAGACAAAGCTCCGCACGGAGAGCACCAGGTTCCAAGGGCCCCTGGCTGGGTTTGCATCCCCACACTCCAGAGGCTGACTCCGTGGGTGCCTAGAAAGTGTGTGAGAGACGTAGGTTCCCTAGCACTCTCCTCCCCAGCAGAGACATGTGCAGGTGGTTGGGGCCTTATCCTGCGTGTCTGGGTTCCCGCCCACAGCCTCAACTCAGGGGAAGCAGCCCCTGAGGCAAGACCTGCTGGAGGAGCCCTGCGCGCCCGCCTGATAGGCGAGAGCACAGCCAGCAGTGTAGCGAGCCTCCTCGGGAGAAGAGGAGGCAGCCGAGCCCAGTCAAGAGGAAAGCCCTGCTTGCACGGAGCTAAGTGGGCCTCCAGTACGGCAGAGCTCTAGCTCTGCTCAGAGCCCCGATCTGGCAGAGTTTCTGGCGCGAGGCTGCTCGCCGGGGGCTCGCCTTGCCCAGACTTGCCTTGCTTTTAGGCTCCCTCCCAGGAAGGAGCTGTCTGAGCGAGCCTGGGAGACGCCACTGGTGCCTTCCTTGCCTCAGCTCCAATCCTGCCTTGCCTTTGCACATAGGTGCCAGGCGTCGTTGGGAGGGCTTAGGGGTGGTGGGTTGCACACTGCCAAGGGCTTCAGCAGTGAGAGCTCTGTCAGAGGGAAGGAAGGGCAACTGCAGGGCTCCTCCAGCGGTTTCTAGGCCGCCTAGAATCAGCGCCGCACCGAGAGCACCAGGCTCCCAGGGCCCCTGGCTGGGTTTTCAGCCCCGCACACACGGAGGCTGATTCCTTGGGTGCCCAGAAAGTGTATGACAGACGTAGGTTCCCTAGCACTCTCCTCCCCAGCAGAGACATGTGCAGGTGTTGGGGCCTGATCCTGCGTGTCTGGGTTCCTGCCCACAGCCCCAACTCAGGGGAAGCAGCCCCTGAGGCAAGACCTGCTGGAGGAGCCCTGCGCCCCCGCCTGATAGGCGAGTGCACAGCCAGCAGGAAGCGAGCCTCCTCGGGGAAGAGGAGGCAGCCCAGCCCCGTCAAGTGGAAAGCCCTGCTTGCACGGAGCTAAGTGCGCCTCCAGTACGGCAGAGCTCTAGCTCTGCTCAGAGCCCCGATCTGGCAGAGTTCCTGGCGCGAGGCTGCTCTGCCGGGGCTAGCCTTGCCCAGACTTGCCTTGCTTTTAGGCTGCCTCTCCAGGAAGGAGCAGGCAGCAGGAGCCTGGGAGTCGCCACTGGCGCCTTTCTTGCCTCAGCTCCAATCCTGCCTTGCCTTTGCACTTAGGTCCCAGTCCTCCTTAAGGAGAGCTTAGGGGCTGGTGGGTTGCACACTGCCAAGGGCTCCAGCAGTGAGAACTCTGTCAGAGGGAAGGGAAGGGCAACTGCAGGGCTCCTCCAGCGGTTGCTTGGCCGCCCAGATTCAGCGCCACACGGAGAGCACCAGGCTCCCAGGCCCCTGGCTGGGTTTTCAGCCCCGCACACACGGAGGCTGATTCCTTGGGTGCCCAGAAAGTGTATGACAGACGTAGGTTCCCTAGCACTCTCCTCCCCAGCAGAGACATGTGCAGGTGTTTGGGGCCTGATCCTGCGTGTCTGGGTTCCTGCCCACAGCCCCAACTCAGGGGAAGCAGCCCCTGAGGCAAGACCTGCTGGAGGAGCCTGCGCCCCCGCCTGATAGGCGAGTGCACAGCCAGCAGGGAAGCGAGCCTCCTCGGGGGAAGAGGAGGCAGCCAGCCCGTCAAGTTGAAAGCCCTGCTTGCACGGAGCTAAGTGCGCCTCCAGTACGGCAGAGCTCTAGCTCTGCTCAGAGCCCCGATCTGGCAGAGTTCCTGGCGCGAGGCTGCTCTGCCGGGGCTAGCCTTGCCCAGACTTGCCTTGCTTTTAGGCTGCCTCCCAGGAAGGAGCAGGCAGCAGGAGCCTGGGAGTCGCCACTGGCGCCTTCCTTGCCTCAGCTCCAATCCTGCCTTGCCTTTGCACTTAGGTCCCAGCCTCCTTAGGAGGCTTAGGGGCTGGTGGGTTGCACACTGCCAAGGGCTCCAGCAGTGAGAATTCTGTCAGAGGGAAGGGAAGGGCAACTGCAGGGCTCCTCCAGCGGTTGCTTGGCCGCCCAGATTCAGCGCCACACGGAGAGCACCAGGCTCCCAGGGCCCCTGGCTGGGGTTTTCAGCCCGCACACACGGAGGCTGATTCCTTGGGTGCCCAGAAAGTGTATGACAGACGTAGGTTCCCTAGCACTCTCCTCCCCAGCAGAGACATGTGCAGGTGTTGGGGCCTGATCCTGCGTGTCTGGGTTCCTGCCCACAGCCCCAACTCAGGGGAAGCAGCCCCTGAGGCAAGACCTGCTGGAGGAGCCCTGCGCCCCCGCCTGATAGGCGAGTGCACAGCCAGCAGGGAAGCGAGCCTCCTCGGGGGAAGAGGAGGCAGCAAGTCCCCGTCAAGCTGAAATCCCTGCTTCACGAAGCTAAGTGCGACTCCAGTACGGCAGATCTCTAGCTCTGTTCAGAGGCCCGATCTGGCAGAGTTCCTGGCACCAAGATGCTCTGCCATAGGCGAGCCTTGCGCAGACTTGCCTTGCTTTAAGGCTCCCTCCCAGGAAGGAGCAGGCTGTGTGAGGCTCGGAAACGCCACTGGCGCCTTCCTGGCTTCAGCTCTACCCTGCCTTGCCTTTGCACTTAGGTCCCAAGCGTCCTTGAGGAGGGCTTAGGGGCTGGTGGGTTGCACACTGCCAAGGGCTCCAGCAGTGAAAGCTCTGTCAGAGGGAAGCGAAGGGCAACAGCAGGGCTCCTTCAGCGGTTCCTTGGCCGCCCAGACAAAGCTCCGCACGGAGAGCACCAGGTTCCAAGGGCCCCTGGCTGGGTTTTGCATCCCCACACTCCAGAGGCTGACTCCGTGGGTGCCTAGAAAGTGTGTGAGAGACGTAGGTTCCCTAGCACTCTCCTCCCCAGCAGAGACATGTGCAGGTGGTTGGGGCCTTATCCTGCGTGTCTGGGTTCCCGCCCACAGCCTCAACTCAGGGGAAGCAGCCCCTGAGGCAAGACCTGCTGGAGGAGCCCTGCGCGCCCGCCTGATAGGCGAGAGCACAGCCAGCAGTGTAGCGAGCCTCCTCGGGAGAAGAGGAGGCAGCCGAGCCCAGTCAAGAGGAAAGCCCTGCTTGCACGGAGCTAAGTGGGCCTCCAGTACGGCAGAGCTCTAGCTCTGCTCAGAGCCCCGATCTGGCAGAGTTTCTGGCGCGAGGCTGCTCGGCCGGGGGCTCGCCTTGCCCAGACTTGCCTTGCTTTTAGGCTCCCTCCCCAGGAAGGAGCTGTCTGAGCGAGCCTGGGAGACGCCACTGGTGCCTTCCTTGCCTCAGCTCCAATCCTGCCTTGCCTTTGCACATAGGTGCCAGGCGTCGTTGGGAGGGCTTAGGGGGTGGTGGGTTGCACACTGCCAAGGGCTTCAGCAGTGAGAGCTCTGTCAGAGGGAAGGGAAGGGCAACTGCAGGGCTCCTCCAGCGGTTTCTAGGCCGCCTAGAATCAGCGCCGCACCGAGAGCACCAGGCTCCCAGGGCCCTGGCTGGGGTTTTCAGCCCCGCACACACGGAGGCTGATTCCTTGGGTGCCCAGAAAGTGTATGACAGACGTAGGTTCCCTAGCACTCTCCTCCCCAGCAGAGACATGTGCAGGTGTTTGGGGCCTGATCCTGCGTGTCTGGGTTCCTGCCCACAGCCCCAACTCAGGGGAAGCAGCCCCTGAGGCAAGACCTGCTGGAGGAGCCCTGCGCCCCGCCTGATAGGCGAGTGCACAGCCAGCAGGGAAGCGAGCCTCCTCGGGGAAGAGGAGGCAGCCCAGCCCCGTCAAGTTGAAAGCCCTGCTTGCACGGAGCTAAGTGCGCCTCCAGTACGGCAGAGCTCTAGCTCTGCTCAGAGCCCCGATCTGGCAGAGTTCCTGGCGCGAGGCTGCTCTGCCGGGGGCTAGCCTTGCCCAGACTTGCCTTGCTTTTAGGCTGCCTCTCCAGGAAGGAGCAGGCAGCAGGAGCCTGGGAGTCGCCACTGGCGCCTTTCTTGCCTCAGCTCCAATCCTGCCTTGCCTTTGCACTTAGGTCCCAGTCCTCCTTAAGGAGAGCTTAGGGGCTGGTGGGTTGCACACTGCCAAGGGCTCCAGCAGTGAGAATTCTGTCAGAGGGAAGGGAAGGGCAACTGCAGGGCTCCTCCAGCGGTTGCTTGGCCGCCCAGATTCAGCGCCACACGGAGAGCACCAGGCTCCCAGGGCCCCTGGCTGGGGTTTTCAGCCCCGCACACACGGAGGCTGATTCCTTGGGTGCCCAGAAAGTGTATGACAGACGTAGGTTCCCTAGCACTCTCCTCCCCAGCAGAGACATGTGCAGGTGTTTGGGGCCTGATCCTGCGTGTCTGGGTTCCTGCCCACAGCCCCAACTCAGGGGAAGCAGCCCCTGAGGCAAGACCTGCTGGAGGAGCCCTGCGCCCCCGCCTGATAGGCGAGTGCACAGCCAGCAGGGAAGCGAGCCTCCTCGGGGGAAGAGGAGGCAGCAAGTCCCCGTCAAGCTGAAATCCCTGCTTCACGAAGCTAAGTGCGACTCCAGTACGGCAGATCTCTAGCTCTGTTCAGAGGCCCGATCTGGCAGAGTTCCTGGCACCAAGATGCTCTGCCATAGGCGAGCCTTGCGCAGACTTGCCTTGCTTTAAGGCTCCCTCCCCAGGAAGGAGCAGGCTGTGTGAGGCTCGGAAACGCCACTGGCGCCTTCCTGGCTTCAGCTCTACCCCTGCCTTGCCTTTGCACTTAGGTCCCAAGCGTCCTTGAGGAGGGCTTAGGGGCTGGTGGGTTGCACACTGCCAAGGGCTCCAGCAGTGAAAGCTCTGTCAGAGGGAAGCGAAGGGCAACAGCAGGGCTCCTTCAGCGGTTCCTTGGCCGCCCAGACAAAGCTCCGCACGGAGAGCACCAGGTTCCAAGGGCCCCTGGCTGGGTTTTGCATCCCCACACTCCCAGAGGCTGACTCCGTGGGTGCCTAGAAAGTGTGTGAGAGACGTAGGTTCCCTAGCACTCTCCTCCCCAGCAGAGACATGTGCAGGTGGTTGGGGCCTTATCCTGCGTGTCTGGGTTCCCGCCCACAGCCTCAACTCAGGGGAAGCAGCCCCTGAGGCAAGACCTGCTGGAGGAGCCCTGCGCGCCCGCCTGATAGGCGAGAGCACAGCCAGCAGTGTAGCGAGCCTCCTCGGGAGAAGAGGAGGCAGCCGAGCCCAGTCAAGAGGAAAGCCCTGCTTGCACGGAGCTAAGTGGCCTCCAGTACGGCAGAGCTCTAGCTCTGCTCAGAGCCCCGATCTGGCAGAGTTTCTGGCGCGAGGCTGCTCGGCCGGGGCTCGCCTTGCCCAGACTTGCCTTGCTTTTAGGCTCCCTCCCCAGGAAGGAGCTGTCTGAGCGAGCCTGGGAGACGCCACTGGTGCCTTCCTTGCCTCAGCTCCAATCCTGCCTTGCCTTTGCACATAGGTGCCAGGCGTGTTGGGGAGGGCTTAGGGGGTGGTGGGTTGCACACTGCCAAGGGCTTCAGCAGTGAGAGCTCTGTCAGAGGGAAGGGAAGGGCAACTGCAGGGCTCCTCCAGCGGTTTCTAGGCCGCCTAGAATCAGCGCCGCACCGAGAGCACCAGGCTCCCAGGGCCCCTGGCTGGGGTTTTCAGCCCCGCACACACGGAGGCTGATTCCTTGGGTGCCCAGAAAGTGTATGACAGACGTAGGTTCCCTAGCACTCTCCTCCCCAGCAGAGACATGTGCAGGTGTTTGGGGCCTGATCCTGCGTGTCTGGGTTCCTGCCCACAGCCCCAACTCAGGGGAAGCAGCCCCTGAGGCAAGACCTGCTGGAGGAGCCCTGCGCCCCCGCCTGATAGGCGAGTGCACAGCCAGCAGGGAAGCGAGCCTCCTCGGGGGAAGAGGAGGCAGCCCAGCCCCGTCAAGTTGAAAGCCCTGCTTGCACGGAGCTAAGTGCGCCTCCAGTACGGCAGAGCTCTAGCTCTGCTCAGAGCCCCGATCTGGCAGAGTTCCTGGCGCGAGGCTGCTCTGCCGGGGGCTAGCCTTGCCCAGACTTGCCTTGCTTTTAGGCTGCCTCTCCAGGAAGGAGCAGGCAGCAGGAGCCTGGGAGTCGCCACTGGCGCCTTTCTTGCCTCAGCTCCAATCCTGCCTTGCCTTTGCACTTAGGTCCCAGTCCTCCTTAAGGAGAGCTTAGGGGCTGGTGGGTTGCACACTGCCAAGGGCTCCAGCCGTGAGAATTCTGTCAGAGGGAAGGAAGGGCAACTGCAGCGCTCCTCCAGCGGTTTTGGCCGCCAGATTCAGCGCCCACACGGAGAGCACCAGGCTCCCAGGGCCCCTGGCTGGGGTTTTCAGCCCCGCACACACGGAGGCTGATTCCTTGGG
>NW_017197591.1:0-8009 GCF_001704415.2 Capra hircus
CATCCCAGAGTCCCCCAGATGTCTCAGTCCATTCCAGGAAACCTGTTTTCCCTGCACTGCCTCGACTTTCAAGCCGAGGATCGACTCACACCACGGTGGCACGTGGGACAGCCCTGTGGGAAAGCCTCGTGGGAAAGCCTCGTGGAAAGCCTCGAGGGAAAGCCCTGATCCTTGATCCACGCGAAGGGAAGCATGACACTGCTGCTACAGCTCGGGAGGAAAGCGACGTTGCATGCCCCACTCGAGACGAGGACTGACTCCCCTGGGGGGACTCCAGAAGTACCCAAAGATCCATGTCAGCACTGGAGAGGAATCCTCAGTTTCCGGCACTGACTCCACACAAGGTTTTAGGCCCAAGCATCGACGGGAGAGGAAACCGAGAGGCCCCGAAAGGCCCCTGAGCAACTCGCAAGGGGACTGGCCTTTCCTGAGGCCACCAGAGCGGGTCCCTGAGGTCCCGTCGTAAGTCGGAGCACTGCCGCAACTCGAGAAAATCCAGGAGGTTCTCCCTCCAGGCGAGAGGAGGCCCATTTCCGCTGAGGCGTCTCGAGGCTAATCACACCTAAACTCTGGAACTTCCAAAGGGTCCTTCACACCCTTGCTGCAACTCAAGAAGTTCCCGACATACCCGTCTCCACTCGAGAGGAAGCACGAGAGTCCCGCCACATCCAGAGGAGCCCCGTTTCCGCCTCCTAGCTCGAGAGGAGGGATCCTTTCCCTGCGTGGTCGGGAAAGAATTCCCGGCATTCCCGTCGCATCTCAAGAGGAGGCGCTCTCCACAGGAAAGGCGAGAGGAACTCCAGGGTCGTGCCACATTCCCAGAGTCCCCAGATGTCTCAGTCCATTCCAGGGAAACCTGTTTTCCCTGCACTGCCTCGACTTTCAAGCCGAGGATCGACTCACACACGGTGGCACGTGGGACAGCCCTGTGGGAAAGCCTCGTGGGAAAGCCTCGTGGGAAAGCCTCGAGGGAAAGCCCTGATCCCTTGATCCACGCGAAGGGAAGCGTTACACTGCTGCTACAGCTCGGGAGGAAAGCGCACGTGCATGCCCACTCGAGACGAGGACTGACTCCCCTGGGGAGACTCCAGAAGTACCCCAAGATCCATGTCAGCACTGGAGAGGAATCCTCAGGTTCCGGCACCGACTCCACACAAGGTCTTAGGCCCCGGCATCGACGGGAGAGGAATCCCGAGAGGCCCCCGAGCAACTCGCATGGGGACTGGCCTTTCCTGAGGCCACCAGAGCGGGTCCCTGAGGTCCCCGTCGTAAGTCGAGAGCACCTGCCGCAACTCGAGAAAATCCAGGAGGTTCTCCCCTCCAGGCGAGATGAGGCCCTTTTCCGCTGAGGCGTCTTGAGGCTAATCACATCTAACATCTGGAACTTCCAAAGGGTCCTTCACACCCTTGCTGCAACTCAAGAAGTTCCCGACATACCCGTCTCCACTCGAGAGGAAGCACGAGAGTCCCGCCCACATCCAGAGGAGCCCCGTTTCCGCCTCTAGCTCGAGAGGGGATCCTTTCCCTGCGTGGTCGGAAAAGAATTCGGCGTTCCCGTCGCATCTCAAGAGGAGTGCTCTCCACAGGAAAGGCAAGAGGAATTCCAGGGTCGTGCAACCATTCCAGAGTCCCCCAGATGTCTCAGTCCATTCCAGGGAAACCTGTTTCCCTGCACTGCTTCGACTTTCACGCCGAGGAACGACTCACACCACAGTGCACGTGGGACAGCCCTGTGGGAAAGCCTCGTTGGAAAGCCTCGAGGGAAAGCCACAGGTCCTTGATCCACGCGAAGGGAAGCATGACACTGCTGCTTCAACTCGGGAGGAAAGCACACGTCATGGCCCCACTGGAGACGAGTACTGACACCCCTAGATTGGATTAGCCTCAGACGCCTCAGCGGAAATGGGCCTCATCTCGCCTGGAGGGGAGAACCTCCTGGATTTTCTCGAGTTGCGGCAGGTGCTCTCGACTTACGACTGGGACCTCAGGGACCCGCTCTGGTGGCCTCAGGAAAGGCCAGTCCCCATGCGAGTTGCTCGGGGGCCTCTCGGGATTCCTCTCCGTCGATGCCGGGGCCTAAGACCTTTGTGTGGAATCGGTGCCGGAACCTGAGGATTCCTCTCCAGTGCTGACATGGATCTTGGGGTACTTCTGGAGTCTCCCCAGGGAGTCAGTCCTCGTCTCGAGTGGGGGCATGCACGTCGCTTTTCCTCCGAGCTGTAGCAGCAGTGTCGCGCTTTCCTTCGCGTGGATCAAGGGATCTGTGGCTTTCCCTCGCTTTCCATATTCCCACGAGGCTTTCCCACAGGCTGCCCCACGTGCCACCGTGGTGTGAGTCGATCCTCGGCTTGAAAGTCGAGGCAGTGAGGGAAAACAGGTTTCCCTGGAATGGACTGAGACATCTGGGGGACTCTGGGAATGTGGCACGACCCTGAGATTCCTCTCGCCTTTCCTGTGGAGAGCGCCTCCTCTTGAGATGCGAGCGGAACGCCGCGGAATTCTTTCCCGACCAGCAGGGAAAGGATCCCTCCTCTCGAGCTAGAGGCGGAAACGGGTCTCCGCTGGATGTGGGCGGGACTCTCGTGCTTCCTCTCGAGTGGAGACCGGTTTTCGAGGAACTTCTTGAGTTGCAGTAAGGTGTGAAGACCCTTTGGAAGTTCCAGAGTTTTAGATGTGATTAGCCTCAGCGACGCCTCAGCGGAAATGGGCCTCATCTCGCCTGGAGGGAGAACCTCCTGGATTTTCTCGAGTTGCGGCAGGTGCTCTCGACTTACGACGGGAACCTCAGGGACCCGCTGTGGTGCCGTCAGGAAAGGCCAGTCCCATGGCGAGTGCTCGAGGCCCTCTCGGGATTCCTCTCCCGTCGATGCAGGGGCCTAAGATCTTGTGTGGAGTCGGTGCCGGAACCTGAGGATTCCTCTCCAGTGCTGACATGGATCTTGGGGTACTTCTGGAGTCTCCCCCAGGGGAGTCAGTCTCGTCTCGAGTGGGGGCATGCAGTGCACTTTCCTACCGAGCTGTAGCAGCAGTGTCGCGCTTTCCTTCGTGTGGATCAAGGGATCTGTGGCTTTCCATCAAGGCTTTCCCACGAGGCTTTCCCACAGTGCTGTCCCACGTGCCACCGTGGTGTGAGTCCAACCCCGGCTAGAAAGTCGGACAGTGCAGGGAAAACAGGTTTCCCTGGAATGGACTGAGACATCTGGGCGACTCTGGGAATGGTGGCCGACGACCCTGGAGTTCCTCTGCCTTTCCTGTGGAAGCGCCTCCTCTGAGATGCGACGGGAACGCCGGGAATTCTTTCCCGACCACGCAGGGAAAGGATCCCTACTCTCGAGCTAGGAGGCGGAAACGGGTCTCTGCTGGATGTGGGCGGGAATCTCGTGCTTCCTCTCGAGTCGAGACCGATTTGTCGAGGAACTTCTTGAGTTGCAGTAAAGGAGTGAAAGACCCCTTTGGAAGTTCCAGATGTTAGATGCGATTAGCCTCCAGACGCCTCAGCGGAAATGGGCCTCATCTCGCCTGGAGGGGAGAACCTCCTGGATTTTCTCGAGTTGCGGCAGGTGCTCTCGACTTACGACTGGGACCTCAGGGACCCGCTCTGGTGGCCTCAGGAAAGGCCAGTCCCCATGCGAGATGCTCGGGGCCTCTCGGGATTCCTCTCCCGTCGAAGCGGGGCCTAAGACCTTGTGTGGAATCGGTGCCGGAACCTGAGGATTCCTCTCCAGTGCTGACATGGATCTTGGGGTACTTCTGGAGTCTCCCCAGGGGAGTCAGTCCTCGTCTCGAGTGGCGGCATGCACGTGCGCTTTTCCTCCGAGCTGTAGCAGCAGTGTCACGCTTCCTTCGCGTGGATCAAGGATAGGGCTTTCCTCGAGGCTTTCCCAGAGGCTTTCCACGAGGCTTTCCCACAGGGCTGTCCACGTGCCACCGTGGTGTGAGTCGATCCTCGCTTGAAAGTCGAGGCAGTGCAGGGAAAACAGGTTTCCCTGGAATGGACTGAGACATCTGGGGGACTCTGGAATGTGCACGACCTGGAGTTCTCTCGCTTTCTGTGGAGAGCGCTCCTCTTGAGATGCGACGGAAGGCCGGGAATTCTTTCCCGACCACGCAGGAAAGGAAGCCTCCTCTCGAGCTAGGAGGCGGAAACGGGCTCCTCTGGTGTGGGCGGGACTCTCGTGCTTCCTCTCGAGTGGAGTCGGTATGTCGGGGAACTTCTTGAGTTGCAGCAAGGGTGTGAAGACCCTTTGGAAGTTCCAGAGTTTAGGTGTGATTAGCCTCAAGACGCCTCAGTGGAAATGGGCCTCATCTCGCCTGGAGGGGAGAACCTCCTGGATTTTCTCGAGTTGCGGCAGGTGCTCTCGACTTACGACGGGGACTCAGGGACCCGCTCTGGTGGCCTCAGGAAAGGCCAGTCCCCATGCGAGTTGCTCGGGGGCCTCTCGGGATTCCTCTCCCGTCGAAGCCGGGGCCTAAGACCTTGTGTGGAAGTCGGTGCCGGAACCTGAGGATTCCTCTCCAGTGCTGACATGGATCTTGGGGTACTTCTGGAGTCTCCCCAGGGGAGTCAGTCCTCGTCTCGAGTGGGGACATGCACGTGCCTTTCCTTCCGAGCTGTAGCAGCAGTGTCGCACTTCCCTTCGCGTGGATCAAGGAATCTGTGGCTTTCCCTCGAGGCTTTCCCACGAGGCTTTCCCACGAGGCTTTCCCACAGGGCTGTCCCACGTGCCACTGTGGTGAGAGTCGATCCTTGGATTGAAAGTCGAGGCAGTGCAGGGAAAACAGGTTTCCCTGGAATGGACTGAGACATGTGGGGGACTCTGGGAATGGTGGCACAACCCTGGAGTTCCTCTCGCCTTTCCTGTGGAGAGCGCCTCCTCTTGAATGCGACAGGAATGCTGGGAATTCTTTCCCGACCACGCAGGGAAAGGATCCCTACTCTCGAGCTAGGAGGCGGAAACGGGTCTCTGCTGGATGTGGGCGGGAATCTCGTTCTTCCTCTCGAGTGGAGACCGGTTTTTCGAGGAACTTCTTGAGTTGCAGTAAGGGTGTGAAGGACCCTTTGGAAGTTCCAGAGTTTAGGTGTGATTAGCCTCAGGACGCCTCAGCGGAAATGGGCCTCATCTCGCCGGGAGGGCAGAACCTCCTGGATTTTCTCGAGTTGCGGCAGGTGCTCTCGACTTACGACGGGAACCTCAGGGACCCGCTGTGGTGGCGTCAGGAAAGGCCAGTCCCCATGCGAGTTGCTCGAGGCCCTCTCGGGATTCCTCTCCCGTCAATGACGGGGCCTAAGATCTTGTGTGGAGTCGGTGCCGGAACCTGAGGATTCCTCTCCATTGCTGACATGGTCTTGGGGTACTTCTGGAGTCTCCCCAGGGGAGTCAGTCCTCGTCTCGAGTGGGGGCATGCACGTGCGCTTTCCTCCCTAGCTGTAGCAGCAGTGTCACACTTCCCTTTGCGTGGATCAAGGGATATGTGGCTTTTCCTCGAGGCTTTCCCACGAGGCTTTCCCACGAGGCTTTCACACGGGGCTGTCCCACGTGCCACCGTGGTGTGAGTGGATCCTCGGCTTGAAAGTCGAGGCAGTGCAGGGAAAACAGGTTTCCCTGGAATGGACTGAGAAATCTCTGGCACTCAGGGAATGGTGTCACGACCCTGGAGATCCCCTCGTGTTTCCTGTGGAGACCTGCTCCTCTTGAGATGCGACCGGAACGCCGGGAATTCTTTCCCGAAAACGCAGGGAAAGGATTCCACCTCTCGATCTATCAGGCGGAAACGGGGCTTCTCTGGATTTGGGCAGGACTCTCGTGCTTCCTCTCGAGTGGAGAGTGGTACGTCGGGGAACTTCTTGAGTTGCAGCAAGGGTGTGAAGGACCCTTTGGAAGTTCCAGAGGCCAGGAAGATTAGCCTCGAGACGCCTCCGTGGAAATGGGCTTCATCTCGCCTGGAGGGGAGAACCTCCTGGATTTTCTAGAGTTGCCACAGGTGCTCTCGTCTTAAGACGAGGACCTCAGGGACCTGCTCTGGTGGCCTCAGGTAAAGGCCACCGTCTCCACATGCAACGTTGCTTAGGCCGGGCATCTGACGGAGAGGATTCCTCTCCGACGATGCCCGCCTAAGCAACGTTCGCATGTGGAGACGTGGCCTGATCCTGAGGCCACCAGAGCAGGTCCCTGAGGTCCTCGTCTTAAGACGAGAGCACCTGTGGCAACTCTAGAAAATCCAGGAGGTTCTCCCCTCCAGGCGAGATGAAGCCCATTTCCACGGAGGCGTCTCGAGGCTAATCTTCCTGGCCTCTGGAACTTCCAAAGGGTCCTTCACACCCTTGCTGCAACTCAAGAAGTTCCCCGACGTACCACTCTCCACTCGAGAGGAAGCACGAGAGTCCTGCCCAAATCCAGAGAAGCCCCGTTTCCGCCTGATAGATCGAGAGGTGGAATCCTTTCCCTGCGTTTTCGGGAAAGAATTCCCGGCGTTCCGGTCGCATCTCAAGAGGAGCAGGTCTCCACAGGAAACACGAGGGGATCTCCAGGGTCGTGACACCATTCCCTGAGTGCCAGAGATTTCTCAGTCCATTCCAGGGAAACCTGTTTTCCCTGCACTGCCTCGACTTTCAAGCCGAGGATCCACTCACACCACGGTGGCACGTGGGACAGCCCCGTGTGAAAGCCTCGTGGGAAAGCCTCGTGGGAAAGCCTCGAGGAAAAGCCACATATCCCTTGATCCACGCAAAGGGAAGTGTGACACTGCTGCTACAGCTAGGGAGGAAAGCGCACGTGCATGCCCCCACTCGAGACGAGGACTGACTCCCCTGGGGAGACTCCAGAAGTACCCCAAGACCATGTCAGCAATGGAGAGGAATCCTCAGGTTCCGGCACCGACTCCACACAAGATCTTAGGCCCCGTCATTGACGGGAGAGGAATCCCGAGAGGGCCTCGAGCAACTCGCATGGGGACTGGCCTTTCCTGACGCCACCACAGCGGGTCCCTGAGGTTCCCGTCGTAAGTCGAGAGCACCTGCCGCAACTCGAGAAAATCCAGGAGGTTCTGCCCTCCCGGCGAGATGAGGCCCATTTCCGCTGAGGCGTCCTGAGGCTAATCACACCTAAACTCTGGAACTTCCAAAGGGTCCTTCACACCCTTACTGCAACTCAAGAAGTTCCTCGAAAAACCGGTCTCCACTCGAGAGGAAGAACGAGAGTCCCGCCCACATCCAGCGGAGACCCGTTTCCGCCTCCTAGCTCGAGAGCAGGGATCCTTCCCTGCCGTGGTCGGAAAAAATTCCCGCGCGTTCCGCTCGCATCTCAAGAGGAGGCGCTCTCCACAGGAAAGTCGAGACGAACTCCAGTGTCATGTCAATTCCCAGAGTCCTGCCAGAAGTCTCAGTCCATTCCAGGAAACTGTTTTCCCTGCACTGCCTCGACTTTCAAGTCGAGGATCGACGCACACCAAGGTGGCACGTGGACAGCCCTGTGGAAAGCCTCGTGGGAAAACCTCGTGGAAAGCCTCGAGGAAAGCCCCAGATCCCTTGATCCACGCCAAGGGAAGCGCGACACTGCTGTTACAGCTCGGGAGGAAAGCGCACCTGCATGCCCCACTCGAGACGAGGACTGACTCCCCTGGGGAGACTCCAGAAGTACCCCAAGATCCATGTCAGCACTGGAGAGGAATACTCAGGTTCCGGCACCGATTCCACACAAGGTCTTAGGCCCGGCTTCGACGGGAGAGGAATCCCGAGAGGGCCCGCGAGCATCTCGCAAGGGACTGGCCTTTCCTGAGGCCACCAGGAGGGTCCCTGATGTCCCCGTCGTTCCGTAAGTCGAGCAGCACCGCCGCAACTCGAGAAAATCCAGGAGGTTCTCCCCTCCATTCGAGATGAGGCCCATTTCCACTGAGGCGTCTTGGAGGCTAATCACACCTAAACTCTGGAACTTCCAAAGGGTCCTTCACACCCTTGCTGCAACTCAAGAAGTTCCCCGACATACCCGACTCACTCGAGAGGAAGTACGAGA